>NW_020190441.1:0-15554 GCF_002263795.3 Bos taurus
AAACTCGCACGTGTAAGTCAGGTGTCTAGGGTGGGCACCTTTCGCTATTAATATCGTTTGTTTTGAGTAGGGAGGGCGAACCATGTGGCGGACACCTGACAAAACAACGTAAGACTCTGGTGTTGCCAGCATAAGCTTTCGTGTTTGTCTGGAAGTTAATATTGGACTTGCTACCACGTTGTGACTCGGGGACCGCACTCAAATAGGCGTTTGCACAGACCAAAGACGTGTCGTCATGCAAGCTTCTCTTTGTCCACAGGGGTCCTGAATTATTCATTGTCCTTCAGTCTGCTAGCTTCAGAGCTTCTCCTTCATACTGCAGTAATATATCTTGAACAAATCTCCTGATTAGCAAAAATTAATAAAATAAGTCCGCTAGGCCATCTCTCCTTCGAAATACCCTGGAATCAGTTGGGCTCGGTCCCCGCAGGTGGCGACCGAACAGGGACCTCAGGAGGCATACTCAAAGAGCTGAGCAGACACGAACCACGCAATCAGCAGGCAATAAGCATGGAAGCCTCAGCAGTGACGAATTTCATGCTGCTCAACTGGCAAATAATCGAAGCACAGTGACCAGGCAAGGAATCACGCCAGCCTCAGCTGGGCAATTGTCAAAGCAGAGTGAGTCCGACAGGATCAACAGCAGGGTGGCTAAAGTCCACGTTGGCCAACTCAAAGTGGGCATCAAGTCCCACCAATGGGCAGACTGACGAAATAGATGTCAAACATGCAGTTTCCCAGGCGAGAGACATAAATCCATCGGGTCAAAGTCCATCAGCTGAATTGTCATGCAGAATGAGCGGCAGGAATCCCGCAGCTTCTCCAGCATGGGGTGGCACCATTGTCCACTGGCAGACGAGGGAAAACACACGGCAAGGCAAAGTACCCCCAGGCAGAGTGCTGCAGCTGCAAGTTGTGTGGTCTTCTCTTGAATTCGTAATCGCTGCACCTATCCACTGGGCTTACGCCTGGCACATGCCGATCTCAAGGTGGATGTCCCATACGAAGTATAGTGCTTGTGGAGTTGACAGCTGTTTTTACTTCAGAGCATGCAGTGTAGGCGACGTGGCTAGACCCAATGACACTGATGGCAATCCGTGTCACCTTGACCGCATCACTGGTCCCAAGTTGCGCTCACCAATGATTTTGACGCGCTGGGGGTGCTAAGACAAATAGCAGGTCCAAGGGTTATCTCTCTTATCTGTATCTCTACATGTGCGTGCAGGATTGCGTCACTAGATTTCAGCACCTGTGATACTCCTGGCAGAGTGTTGATTATGATTATCAGTCCAGGCGATAACATATCAGGAAGTGACTATGTATCAGGAAATGCGCATGATTCCAAATTGGGAGGGCGACTGCTCGCCTGACTACAGTTTGATGGAGCACGAATAGACGTGCGATCTTGCATGCGGCCGATTGGTAAAGGCCAGTTCTCCCACTGCTCACCATTGATCAACTGTGACTTCGCCGAAGCGACTCTGGAAGTTTGTCATATTCCGCACTGATGACGGTGGGGTGTCGTCGGCCCTCTCTGCTCCGCACGTGGGGAGTGCACGTGTGGAATGGTTTATCCAGGCTAATACAGAGGTGCAATCACGAGGTTTGTGCTACTGACAGCGCGCTTTGGTTAAGTATCATGGGGGACTGTGGCACACCTACCCAGAGCAAGTCGCTTTGGTGCTGATTCCTTCAAGGAACGTGGACAACCATCACCAGGCTGAGTCCAACCATGAGGTTAGACCTGTTACAGGAAAAGTTTTTTTTTTTTCTTTTCTTTTCTTTTGTTCCAGGCAGTCAATCCCAACAGTGTCAGTTGGATGTTGCACACACGTGGAGATCTCAGGACGTTTATCCACACTCTTGCATATTCGAGCTCCTCGAGGGTTGTCTATTCCATAAGCAGGCTCGATTCGGATGTCGACTGTGAGAGTACAGCTGCATACACGGTGTGACTAGTGCCGCCAGTAGGCCTCGTAGTCACTGTGGCGTCTCGTTACGCCCAAGAGCACCTCGATACCACGTTGACTACTGAGCGTATGTCGACACAAAAGTGTAGACCTGCCGCTTTGTCTCAAAAGCCACTGCGGCCAGCCCTGGCCAGGTATAGTGACTTTAGGTCCATCAGACATACTGGTATCAAAGGTCAATGTAGTAGTTTTTGGTTTTTAGGGAGGCTGGCATACGTTCGAATATTTGTGCGGGATCGTATGCTGCCTTCAGTATTGTTATATAGAGTCTTCACCTCGGATTATCCCCTTTCTCCTTACCGCACATCTCCCCCGCGGCACAAAAATATAAACTCGGGAGCTCTGCCATATCGTATTTAAGGACTGTTCATAAATGAAGAAACTCCTCTTACTCTGTGATTATAATAAATACTCGGGAGGGACGTGGTATAATCACTCTCCAACTTGCACGCTAATATCTGGTCGTCTCACTCCTGTCAAACCGAAGTCTACTTATCCTTATCTAGCTATCAATTCCCATACATAACGTTTCCTTGTCATATCTCGTTATAGGATGCATTTAAACTATAATCCCACCAGGGCTTTGAGTCTCTCTATCTTGGAGTCGCTTGGGAACACACCACGCGCTTACTAATTATGCCTGGGCCTGCTAAGACCCACTCGAGAAGGTGTCTAGGGTGAGGCACCTTTCGCTATTCGAGAGGGCGCCTGCGGCCTACGTAAGTGGTGCAAACTTCTTGTCTTGAAGTTGATTGGTCTTCCGCGTAAACCAAGCTACTCAGTCTCTTTTCTCCACCGAATTTTCCTACTGAGCTCTCCTCATACTATTATTCTTGACATCTCTGATTAGCATATAATAGTCGCCTAGGCCATCTCTCCTTCGAATACCCTGGATCAGTTGGGGCTGGTCCCCGGCAGGTGGCGACCGAACAGGGACCTCAGGAGGCAATACTCAAAGAGCTGAGCAGACACGAACCACGCAATCAGCAGGCAATAAGCATGGAGCTCAGCAGTGACGAATCATGCTGCTCAACTGGCAATAATCAAGCACGTGACCAGGCAGGAATCACGCAGCTCAGCTGGCAATTGTCAAGCAGATGAGCCGACAGGAATCACGCAGCTCAGCTGGCAATAGTCATGCAGATGAGCCGGCAGGAATCACGCAGCTCAGCAGGCCCTGATCACGTGACTCTGCAGGCACTGATCACGTGGCTGATCAAGTCCAGATCACGTGACTGAGCATGCACTGATCACGTGGCTATCATGCACTGATGACGTGCCTGCGCAGGCACTGATGACGTGGCTGATCGGGCACTGATCACATGGCTCATCATGCACTGATCACGTGTTTATCAGGCAATGATCAGTGACTGACAGGCACTGATCATGGGACTGTGCACGCACTGATCACGTGGCTCTCATGCACTGATCACGTGACTGCGCATTCACTGATGACGTGGCTGTTCGGGCACTGATCACGTGTTTATCAGGCAGTGATCAGTGACTGACAGGCGCTGATCAGGGGACTGTGCACGCACTGATCAGGTGGCTGATAAGGAACTGAACACCTGACTGTGCATCTTGCACTGATCACTTGGCTGATCATGCACTCATCATGGGACTGATCGTGCACTGATTACGGCGCTATCATGCATTGACTACATGACTCCACATGCACTGATCTCGTGCCTGATTATGCACTGATCACGTGGCTGATCATGCACTGATCACGTGGCTATCATGCACTGCTCACGTGGCTGATCATGCAATTATCACGTAGCTACCATGTACTGGTCACATGACTGATAATGCACTGATCACGTAATTGATCATACACTGATAAGGTGACTTATCATGCAGTGTTCACGAGACTGATCATGCACTGATCACTTGGATATCATGCACTGATCACGTGTTTGATCATACACTGTTCACGTGTCTGACCATGCACTGCTCACGTGGCTGATCATACACTGTTCACGTAATTGATCATGCACTGGTCATGTGGCTGATCATGCACTGATCATGTGACTGATCATACACTGATCACGTGACTGATCATGCACTGATCACGTGACTGATCATGCACTGATCATGTGGCTATTATGCAGTGATCACGTGGCTATCATGCACAGATCACATGGCTGTTCATGCAATGAACACATAGCTACCATATACTGGTCACGTGATTGATCATGCACTGATCACGTGGCTGATCATGCACTGATCACGTGTCTGATCATGCACTGTTCAGGAGACTCATCATGCACTGATCAAGTGGATATCATGCACTGATCACGTGTTTGATCATACACTGTTCACGTGTCTGACCATGCACTGCTCACGTGGCTGATCATACACTGTTCACGTAACTGATCATGCACTGATCACGTGGATATCATGCACTGATCACGTGGCTGAACATGCACTGTTCACTTGGCTTACCGCACACCTGTCACGTGACTGATCATGCACTGATCTTGTGGCACTCATGCACTGATCACGTGGCTGATCATACTCTGCTCACGTAACTGAGCATGCACACATCACGTGGCTATCATGCACTTCTCACCTGACAGGTCATGCAATGTTCACGTAGCTACCATGTACTGGTCAGGTGACTGATCATGCTCAGATCAGTAAATGATCATGCACTGTTCAGTTGACTGATCATGTACTGATCACGTGACTGATCATGCACTGATCACGTGGCTATCATGCACTGCTCACGTGGCTGATCATGCAATGATCACGTAGCAACCATGTACTGGTCACGTGACTGATCATGCATGATCACGTAATTAATCCTGCACTGATCACCTGACTCATCATGCACTGATCACGTGGCTGATCACACACGTATCACGTGACTGATCATGCACTGACCACGTGGCTATCATGCTCTAATCACGTGGCTATCATTCACTGATCACGTGGATATCATGCACTGATCACGTGGCCGATCACACACGTATCACATGACTGATCATGCACTGATCACGTGGCTATCATGCACTGATCACGTGGCTGATCATGCAATGGTCACATAGCTACAATGTACTGGTCACGTGACTGATCATGCACTGATCACGTAATTGATCATGCACTGATCACGTGGCTGATCATGCACTGAACACGTGAATAATCATGCACTGATCACGTGACTGATCATGCACTGATCACGTGGCTATCATGCACTGCTAACTTGGCTGATCATGCAATGACCACTCAGCTACCATGTACTGGTCACGTGACTGATCATGCACTGATGACGTAATTGATCATGCACTGATCATGTGGCTGATCATGCACTGATCACGTGGATGATCATACACTAATCATGTGACAGATCATGCACTGATCACGTGGCTGATCATGCACTGATACCGTGACTGAGCATCGACTGATCACATGACTATCATGTAGTGATCACGTGACTTAATGGCGCTGATCATGTGACTGATCATGCGCTGATCATGTTTGCTATCATACACTGATCATGTGCCTCTGGAGGCAATAAACAAAGAGCTGAGTAGGCACGAATCAAACAGTCAGCAGGCAATAATCATGGAACTCAGCTGTGAGGAATCATGCTGCACAGCTGGCAATAATCAAGCAGCTGAGCAGGCAGGAATTACGCAGCACAGCTGGCAATTGTCAAGCAGATGACAGGCAGGAATCGTGCAGCTCAGCTGGCAATTGTCAAGCAGATGAGCAGACAGTAATCACGCAGCTCAGCAGGCCCTGATCACGTGACTGAGCATGCACTGTTCACGTGGCTGATCATACACTGATCACGTGATTGATCATGCAGTGATCACTTGGATATCATGCACTGATCACGTGGTTGATCATACACTGTTCACGTGTCTGACCATGCACTGATCACGTGGCTGATCATACACTGCTCACGTAACTGATCATGCACTGATCACGTGGCTATCATGCACTGATCACGTGACTGACCAGGCACTGATCACGTGACTGATCATCCACTGATGAGTTGGCAATCATGCACTGATTACTTGGCTGATCATACACTGATCACGTGACTGATAATGCCCTGATCATCTGGCTATCCTGCACTCATTACCTGGCTATCGTGCACTGATCACGTGGTTGATCATACACTGATCACGAGACTGATCTTGCACTGATCACGTCTGTATCATGCACTGATAACCTGACTGCCCATGCACTGATCACGTGGATAAACATACACTGATCATGTCACAGATCATGCAGTGATCACGCGGCTATCATGCACTGCTCACGTGGCTGATCATGCAATGATCACGTAGCTACCATGTACTGGTCACGTGAGTGATCATGCACTGATCACGTAATTGATCATACACTGATCAGGTGACTTATCATGCACTGTTCACAATACTGATCATGCACTGATCACGTGGATATCATGCACTGATCACGTGTTTGATCATACACCGTTCACGTGTCTGACCTTGCACTGCTCACATGGCTGATCATACACTGTTCACGTAACTGATCATGCACTGATCACGTGGATATCATGCACTGATCACGTGGCTGAACATGCACTGTTCACGTGGCTTATGACACACCTGTCACGTGACTGATCATGCACTGATCACGTGGCACTCATGCACTGATCACGTGTCTGATCATATTCTGCTCACGTAACTGATCATGCACACATCAGGTGGCTATCATGCACTTCTCACCTGGTTGGTCATGCAATGTTGACGTAGCTACCATATACTGGTCACGTGACTGATCATGCACAGATCACGTAAATGATCATGCACTGTTCACGTGACTGATCATGTACTGATCACGTGACTGATCACGCACTGATCACGTGGCTATCATGCACTGCTCACGTGGCTGATCATGCAATGATCACGTAGCAACCATGTACTGGTCATGTGACTGATCATGCACTGATCACGTAATTAATCCCGCACTGATCACCTGACTCATCATGCACTGATCACGTGGCTGATCACACACGTATAACGTTACTGATCATGCACTGATCACGTTGCTATCATGTACTAATCACGTGGCTATCATGCACTGCTCACTTGGCTGATCATGCAATGATCACGCAGCTACCATGTACTGGTCACGTGACTGATCATGCACTGATGACGTAATTGATCATGCACTGATCATGTGGCTGATCATGCACTGATCACGTGACTGATCATGCACTGATCACGTGACTGATCATGCACTGATCACGTGGCTATCATGCACTGATCACTTGGCTGGTCATACACTGATCACGCAGCTACCATGTACTGGTCACGTGACTGATCATGCACTGATGACGTAATTGATCATGCACTGATCATGTGGCTGATCATGCACTGATCACGTGACTGATCATGCACTGATCACGTGACTGATCATGCACTGATCACGTGGCTATCATGCACTGATCACTTGGCTGGTCATACACTGATCACGCAGCTACCATGTACTGGTCACGTGACTGATCATGCACTGATGACGTAATTGATCATGCACTGATCATGTGGCTGATCATGCACTGATCACGTGACTGATCATGCACTGATCACGTGGCTGATCATGCACTGATGAGTTGGCAATCATGCACTGTTTACTTGGCTGATCATACACTGATGACGTGACTGATAATGCACTGATCATCTGGCTATCGTGCACTCATTACCTGGCTATCGTGCACTGATCACGTGGTTGATCATACACTGATCACGAGACTGATCTTGCACTGATCACGTCTGTATCATGCACTGATCACCTGACTGCCCATGCACTGATCACGTGGATAAACATACACTGATCATGTCACAGATCATGCAGTGATGACGCGGCTATCAGGCACTGCTCACGTGGCTGATCATGCAATGATCACGTAGCTACCATGTACTGGTCATGTGAGTGATCATGCACTGATCACGTAATTGATCATACACTGATCAGGTGACTTATCATGCACTGTTCACGA
Source organism: Bos taurus (assembly GCF_002263795.3). Classification (NCBI taxonomy): domain Eukaryota; kingdom Metazoa; phylum Chordata; class Mammalia; order Artiodactyla; family Bovidae; genus Bos; species Bos taurus. The sequence goes on from NW_020190441.1 coordinate 7,951, forward strand.
GACTGATCATGCACTGATCACGTGGATATCATGCACTGATCACGTGTTTGATCATACACTGTTCACGTGTCTGACCATGCACTGCTCACGTGGCTGATCATACACTGTTCACGTAACTGATCATGCACTGATCACGTGGATATCATGCACTGATCACGTGGCTGAACATGCACTGTTCACGTGGCTGACCACACACCTGTCACGTGACTGATCATGCACTGATCACGTGGCATTCATGCACTGATCAAGTGGCTGATCATATTCTGCTCACGTAAATGATCATGCACACATCAGGTGGCTATCATGCACTTCTCACCTGGCTGGTCATGCAATGTTCACGTAGCTACCATATACTGGTCACGTGACTGATCTTGCACAGATCACGTAAATGATCATGCACTGTTCACGTGACTGATCATGTACTGATCACGTTACTGATCACGCACTGATCACGTGGCTATCATGCTCTGCTCACGTGGCTGATCATGCAATGATCACGTAGCAACCATGTACAGGTCACGTGACTGATCTTGCACTGATCACGTAATTGATCATGACTAATCACGTAATTAATCCTGCATTGATCACCTGACTCATCATGCACTGATCACGTGGCTGATCACACACGTATCACGTGACTGATCATGCACTGATCACGTGGTTATCATGCACTGATCACGTGGCTATCATTCACTGATCACGTGGATATCATGCACGGGTCACGTGGCTGATCACACACGTATCACGTGACTGATCATGTACAGATCACGTGAATAATCATGAAGTGATCACGTGGCTATCCTGCACTGATCACGTGGATATCATGCACTGATCATGTGGCTGATCACACACGTATCACGTGACTGATCATGCACTGATCACGTGGCTATCATGCACTGATCACGTGGCTATCATGCACTGATCACGAAGCTACCATGCACTGGTCACGTGACTGATCTTGCACTGATCACGTAATTGATCATGCACTGATCACGTGGCTGATCAAGCACTGATCACGTGGCTATCATGCACTGCTAACGTGGCTGATCAGGAAATGATCACGCAGCTACCATGTACTGGTCACGTGACTGATCATGCAATGATCATGTGGCTGATCATGCCCTGATCACGTGACTGATCATGCACTGATCACGTGGCTATCATACACTGATCACTTGGCTGGTCATACACTGATCATGCAGCTACCATGTACTGGTCACGTGACTGATCATGCACTGATGACGTAATTGATCATGAACTGATCATGTGGCTGATCATGCACTGATCACTTGACTGATCATGCACTGATCACGTGACTGATCATGCACTGATCAGGTGGCTATCATGCACTGATCACATGGCTGGTCATACACTGATCACGTGCCTGGTTATGCACAGATTACATGACTGATCATGCACTGATTAGGTCACTGATCATGCACTGATCACGTGGCTATCATGCACTACTCACGTGGCTGATCATGCAATGATCAGACAGTAATCACGCAGCTCAGCATGCCCTGATCACGTGACTGAGCATGCACTGTTCACGTCGCTGATCACACACCAATCACGTGAATGATCATGCACTGATCACGTGGCTCTCATGCACTGATCACGTGATTGCGCATGCACTGATCACGTAATTGTATGCACTGCTCACGTGGCTATCATGCACTGATCATGTGACTGATCATGCACTGATCACGTAGCTATCTTGCACTGATCACTTGGCTGATCATACACTCATCATGGGACTGATTGTGCACTGATTACGGCGCTATCATGCATTGACTACATGACTCCACATGCACTGAACCCGTGCCTGATTATGCACTGATCACGTGGCTGATCATGCACTGATCACGTGGCTATCATGCACTGCTCACGTGGCTGATCATGCAATTATCACGTAGCTACCATGTACTGCTCACGTGACTGATCATGCACTGATCACGTAATTGATCGTACACTGATCAGGTGACTTATCATGCTCTGTTCACGAGACTGATCATGCACTGATCACGTGGATATCATGCACTGATCACGTGTTTGATCATACACTGTTCACGTGTCTGACCATGCACTGCTCACGTGGCTGATCATACACTGTTCACGTAATTGATCATGCACTGGTCATGTGGCTGATCATGCACTGATCATGTGACTGATCATACACTGATCACGTGACTGATCATGCACTGATCACGTGACTGATCATGCACTGATCACGTGACTATCATACACTGATCACATGGCTGGTCATACACTGATCCCGTGCCTGGTCATGCACAGATTACATGACTGATCATGCACTGATCACGTCACTGATCATGCACTGATCACGTGGCTATCATGCACTACTCACGTGGATGATCATGCAATGATCATGTAGCTACCTTGTACCGGTCACGTGACTGATCATACACCCATCAGGTGACTGATCATGCACTGATCACGTGGCTAACATGCACTGTTCAAGTGGCTGAACATACACTGATCACCTGCCTGGTCATGCACAGATCACGTGACTAATCATGAACTGATCACGTAGCAATCATTCACTGATCACGTGGCTATCATGCAATGATCACGTGGCTATCATGCACTGATCACGTGGCTCATCATGCACTGATACCGTGACTGAGCATGGACTGATCACATGACTATCATGTAGTGATCACGTGACTTAATGGCGCTGACAATGTGACTGATCATGCGCTGAGCATGTTTGCTATCATACACTGATCATGTGCCTCTGGAGGCAATAAACAAAGAGCTGAGTAGGCATAAATCAAACAGTCAGCAGGCAATAATCATGGAACTCAGCTGTGAGGAATCATGCTGCTCAGCTGGCAATAATCAAGCAGCTGAGCAGGCAGGAATTACACAGCACAGCTGGCAATTGTCAAGCAGCTGAGCAGGCAGGAATTACGCAGCACAGCTGGCAATTGTCAAGCAGATGACAGGCAGGAATCGTGCAGCTCAGCTGGCAATTGTCAAGCAGATGAGCAGACAGTAATCACGCAGCTCAGCAGGCCCTGATCACGTGACTGAGCATGCACTGTTCACCTGGCTGATCATACACAGATCACGTGATTGATCAAGCACTGATCACTTGGATATCATGCACTGATCACGTGGCTAATCATACACTGTTCACGTGTCTGACCATGCACTGATCACGTGGCTGATCATACACTTCTCACGTAACTGATCAAGCACTGATCACTTGGATATCATGCACTGATCACGTGGCTAATCATACACTGTTCACGTGTCTGACCATGCACTGATCACGTGGCTGATCATACACTTCTCACGTAACTGATCATGCACTGATCACGTAACTGATCATGCACTGATCACGTGGCTATCATGCACTGAATACGTGGCTGAACATGCACGGTTCACGTGGCTGATCACACACCTGTCACATGACATATCATGCACTGATCACGTGGCACTCATGCACTGATCACGTGGCTGATCATACTCTGCTCATGTAACTCATCATGCACACAACACGTGGCTATCAGGCACTGCTCACGTGGTTCGTCATGGAATGGTCAAGAAGCTACCATATACTGGTCACGTGACTGATCATGCACAGATCATGTAAATGATAATGCACTGTTCACGTGACTGATCATGTACTGATCACGTGACTGATCATACACTCATCACGGGACTGATCGTGCAGTGATCACGGCGCTATCATGCATTGACTACATGACTCCACATGCACTGATCACGTGGATGATCATGCACTTATCACCTGACTGCCCATGCACTGATCACGTGGATAAACATACACTGACCATGTGACAGGACATGCAGTGATCACGCGGCTATCATGCACTGCTCACGTGGCTGATCATGCAATGATCACGTAGCTACCATGTACTGGTCACGTGAGTGATCATGCACTGATCACGTAATTGATCATACACTGATCAGGTGACTTATCATGCACTGTTCATGTGACTGATCATGCACTGATCACGTGAGTGATCATGCACTGATCTCGTTGCTATCATGCACGGTTCACATGGCTGATCATGCAATGATCACGTAGCTACCATGTACTGGTCACGTGACTGATCATGCACTGATCACGTGGCTATCATGCTCTCCTCACGTGGGTGATCATGCAATGATCACGTAGCTACCATGTACTGGTCACGTGACTGATCATGCACTGATCACGTGGCTATCATGCTCTCCTCACGTGGGTGATCATGCAATGATCATGTAGCAACCATGTACTGGTCACCTGACTGATCATGCACTCATCATGTAATTGATCCAGCACTGATCATGTGGCTCATCATGCACTGATCACGTGACTGTTCTCAAACTGATCACTTGACTGATCATGCACTGATCACGTGGCTGATCATACACTGTTCACGTGTCTATCATGCAGTGCTCACGTGGCTGATCCTGCAATGATCACGTAGCTTACATGTACTGGTCACGTGACTGATCATGCAATGGTAACGTAATTGATATTGCACTGATCACGTGACTGATATTGTACTGATCACGTGATTGATCATGCACTGATCACGTGTCTATCATGCACTGCTTACGTGGCTGATCATACAATGTTCACACAGCTACCATGTACTGGTCACATGACTGATCATGCACTGATCACGTAATTGATCATGCACTGATCAAGTGGCTGATCATACACTGATCACGTGGCTGATCATGCACTGATCACGTGACTGATCATGCACTGATCCCGTGGATATCATGCACTGATCACGTGTTTGATCATACACTGTTCACGTGTCTGACCATGCACTGCTCACGTGGCTGATCATACACTGTTCACGTAACTGATCATGAACTGATCACGTGGATATCATGAACCGATCACGTGGCTGAACATGCACTGTTCACGTGGCTGATCGCACACCTGTCACGTGACATAACATGCACTGATCACGTGGCACTCATGCACTGATCACGTGGCTGATCATACTCTGCTCACGTAACTCGTCATGCACACATCACGTTTCTATCATGCACTGCTCACGTGGCTCGTCATGGAATGTTCACGTAGCTACCATATACTGGTCACGTGACTGAACATGCACCGATCTCATGGCTGATCATGCACTGATCACGTAATTGATCATGCACTTATCATTTGGCTGATCATGCACTGATCACGTGGCTGATCATACACTGATCACGTGACTGATCCTGCACTGATCACGTGAATGATCATGCACTGATCACGTGGCTATCATGCACTGATCACTTGGCTGGTCATACACTGATCACGCAGCTACCATGTACTGGTCACGTGACTGATCATGCACTGATGACGTAATTGATCATGCACTGATCATGTGGCTGATCATGCACTGATCACGTGACTGATCATGCACTGATCACGTGACTGATCATGCACTGATCACGTGGCTATCATGCACTGATCACTTGGCTGGTCATACACTGATCACGCAGCTACCATGTACTGGTCACGTGACTGATCGTGCACTGATGACGTAATTGATCATGCACTGATCATGTGGCTGATCATGCACTGATCACGTGACTGATCATGCACTGATCACGTGGCTGATCATGCACTGATGAGTTGGCAATCATGCACTGTTTACTTGGCTGATCATACACTGATGACGTGACTGATAATGCACTGATCATCTGGCTATCGTGCACTCATTACCTGGCTATCGTGCACTGATCACGTGGTTGATCATACACTGATCACGAGACTGATCTTGCACTGATCACGTCTGTATCATGCACTGATCACCTGACTGCCCATGCACTGATCACGTGGATAAACATACACTGATCATGTCACAGATCATGCAGTGATGACGCGGCTATCAGGCACTGCTCACGTGGCTGATCATGCAATGATCACGTAGCTACCATGTACTGGTCATGTGAGTGATCATGCACTGATCACGTAATTGATCATACACTGATCAGGTGACTTATCATGCACTGTTCACGAGACTGATCATGCACTGATCACGTGGATATCATGCACTGATCACGTGTTTGATCATACACTGTTCACGTGTCTGACCATGCACTGCTCACGTGGCTGATCATACACTGTTCACGTAACTGATCATGCACTGATCACGTGGATATCATGCACTGATCACGTGGCTGAACATGCACTGTTCACGTGGCTGACCACACACCTGTCACGTGACTGATCATGCACTGATCACGTGGCATTCATGCACTGATCACGTGGCTGATCATATTCTGCTCAGGTAAATGATCATGCACACATCAGGTGGCTATCATGCACTTCTCACCTGGCTGGTCATGCAATGTTCACGTAGCTACCATATACTGGTCACGTGACTGATCTTGCACAGATCACGTAAATGATCATGCACTGTTCACGTGACTGATCATGTACTGATCACGTTACTGATCACGCACTGATCACGTGGCTATCATGCTCTGCTCACGTGGCTGATCATGCAATGATCACGTAGCAACCATGTACAGGTCCCGTGACTGATCTTGCACTGATCACGTAATTGATCCTGACTGATCACGTAATTAATCCTGCATTGATCACCTGACTCATCATGCACTGATCACGTGGCTGATCACACACGTATCACGTGACTGATCATGCATTGATCACGTGGTTATCATGCACTGATCACGTGGCTATCATTCACTGATCACGTGGATATCATGCACGGGTCACGTGGCTGATCACACACGTATCACGTGACTGATCATGCAATGATCACGTAGCTACCATGCACTGGTCACGTGACTGATCTTGCACTGATCACGTAATTGATCATGCACTGATCACGTGGCTGATCAAGCACTGATCACGTGGCTATCATGCACTGCTAACGTGGCTGATCAGGAAATGATCACGCAGCTACCATGTACTGGTCACGTGACTGATCATGCAATGATCATGTGGCTGATCATGCCCTGATCACGTGACTGATCATGCACTGATCACGTGGCTATCATACACTGATCACTTGGCTGGTCATACACTGATCATGCAGCTACCATGTACTGGTCACGTGACTGATCATGCACTGATGACGTAATTGATCATGAACTGATCATGTGGCTGATCATGCACTGATCACTTGACTGATCATGCACTGATCACGTGACTGATCATGCACTGATCAGGTGGCTATCATGCACTGATCACATGGCTGGTCATACACTGATCACGTGCCTGGTTATGCACAGATTACATGACTGATCATGCACTGATTAGGTCACTGATCATGCACTGATCACGTGGCTATCATGCACTACTCACGTGGCTGATCATGCAATGATCAGACAGTAATCACGCAGCTCAGCATGCCCTGATCACGTGACTGAGCATGCACTGTTCACGTCGCTGATCACACACCAATCACGTGAATGATCATGCACTGATCACGTGGCTCTCATGCACTGATCACGTGATTTGCGCATGCACTGATCACGTAATTGTATGCACTGCTCACGTGGCTATCATGCACTGATCATGTGACTGATCATGCACTGATCACGTAGCTATCTTGCACTGATCACTTGGCTGATCATACTACTCATCA
>NW_020190442.1:0-9506 GCF_002263795.3 Bos taurus
GATCAGTGCATGATCCGTCACGTGAACAGTGCATGATAAGTCACCTGATCAGTGTATGATCAATTACGTGCTCAGTGCATGATCACTCACGTGACCAGTACATGGTAGCTACGTGATCATTGCATGGTCAGCCACGTGAGCAGTGCATGATAGCCGCGTGATCACTGCATGATCTGTCACATGATCAGTGTATGTTTATCCACGTGATTAGTGCATGATAGCCACGTGATCAGTGCATGATCAGTCACGTGATACGTGTGTGATCAGCCACGTGATCAGTGCATGATGAGTCAGGTGATCAGTGCAGGATTAATTACGTGATCAGTGCATGATCAGTCACGTGACCAGTACATGGTTGCTACGTGATCATTGCATGATCAGCCACGTGAGCAGTGCATGATAGCCACGTGATCAGTGCATGATCAGTCACGTGATCAGTACATGATCAGTCAACTGAACAGGCATGATCATTTACGTGATCTGAGCATGATCAGTCACGTGACCAGTATATGGTAGCTACGTGAACATTGCATGACCAGCCAGGTGAGAAGTGCAGGATAGCCACGTGATGTGTGCATGATCAGGTACGTGAGCAGAGTATGATCAGCCACGTGTCAGTGCATGAGTGCACGTGATCAGTGCATGATAAGTCACGTGACAGGCTGTGTGTAAGCCACGTGAACAATGCATGTTCAGCCACGTGATCAATGCAATGATATCCACGTGATCAGTGCATGATCAGTTCCATGACACGTGTGTGATCAGCCACGTGGCAGTGCATGGTCAGACAGGTGAACAGTGTATGATCAGTCACGTGACCAGTATATGGTAGCTACGTGATCATTGCATGATCAGCCATGTGATCTGTGCATGATAGCCACGTGTACTGCATGTGATAGCCACGTGATCAGTGCATGATCAGTCACGTGATCAGTGCATGATCAGCCAACGTGATCAGTGCTGACGAGGCACGTGATCAGTATGACCAGCCAAGTGCATCAGTGCATGATAGCCACGTGATCAGTGCATGATCAGTACGTGATCAGTGGCATGATCAGTCACGTGATCAGTGTATGATCAGCCACGTGATCAGTGCATGATCAGCCACATGACCAGTGCATGATTCAATTACGTGATCAGTGCATGATCATTCACGTGACCAGTACATGGTAGCTACGTGATCATGCATGATCAGCCACGTGAGCAGTGCGTGATAGCCACGTGATCAGTGCATGATCAGCCACGTGATCAGTGCATGATCAGTCACTGATCAGTGCATGGTCAGTCACGTGATCAGTGCATGATCATCCACGTGATCAGTGCAGGTGGAGTCATGTAGTCAATGCCTGATAGCGCCATAATCAGTGCACGATCAGTCCCGTGATGAGTGTATGATCAGCCAAGTGATCAGTGCAAGATAGCTACGTGATCAGCTGCATGATCAGTCACATGAAAAGTGCATGATCAGCCACGTCATCAGTGCATGATAGCCACGTGAGCAGTGCATACAATTACGTGGTCAGTGCATGCGCAATCACGTGATCAGTGCATGAGAGCCACGTGATCAGTGCATGATCATTCACGTGATAGGTGTGTGATCAGCGACGTGAACAGTGCATGCTCAGTCACGTGATCAGGCCTGCTGAGCTGCGTGATTACTGTCTGCTCATCTGCTTGACAATTGCCAGCTGAGCTGTACGATTCCTGTCTGTCATCTCCTTGACAATTGCCACCTGTGGCTTAATTCCTGCCTGCTCATCTACTTGATTATTGCCAGTGAGCACATGATTTCTCAGAGTGAGTTCCATGATTATAGCCTGCTGACTGATTCCTGCCTACTCAGCTCTTTGTTCATTGCCTCCAGATGCACATGATCAGTGTGTGACACCAAACATGATCAGCACATGATCAGTCACATGATGAATGCATGATAAGCCAGGTGATCAGTGCATGATCAATTACGTGATCAGTGCATGATCAGTCATGTGACCAGTACATGGTAGCTGCGTGATCACTGCATGATCAGCCACGTGAGCATGCATGATAGCCACGTGATCAGTGCATGATCAGTCACGTGATCTGTGCATGATCAGTCACTTGTTCAGTGCATGATCAGCCACGTGATCAGTGCATGATCAATTACGTGATCAGTGCATGATCAGTTACGTGAGCAGTGTATGATCAGCCACGTGATCAGTGCATGGTCAGACATGTGAACAGTGTATGATTAGCCACGTGATCAGTGCATGATATCCAAGTAATCAGTGCTTGATCAATCACGTGATCAGGTATGATCAGCAGGTGAACAGTGCATGCTCAGTCACTGTGATCAGGGACTGCTGCGAGCTGCGTGATTCCTGTCTGCTCATCTGCTTGACAATTGCCAGCTGAGCTGCACGATTCCTGCCTGTCATCTGCTTGACAATTGCCAGCTGTGCTGTGTAATTCCTGCCTGCTCAGCTGCTTGATTATTGCCAGCTGAGCAGCATGATTCCTCACAGCTGAGTTCCATGATTATTGCCTGCTGACTGTTTGATTCATGCCTACTCAGCTCTTTGTTTATTGCCTCCAGAGGCACATGATCAGTGTATGATAGCAAACATGCTCAGCGCATGATCAGTCACATGGTCAGCGCCATTAAGTCACGTGATCACTACATGATAGTCATGTGATCAGTCCATGCTCAGTCACGGTATCAGTGCATGATCAGCCACGTGATCAGTGCATGATAGCCACGTGATCATGCATGATAGCCACGTGATCAGTGCATGATCAGCCAGGTGATCAGTGAATGATTGCTACGTGATCAGTTCATGATTAGTCACGTGATCTGTGCATGACCAGGCAGGTGATCAGTGTATGATCAGCCACGTGAACAGTGCTTGATAGCCACGTGATCAGTGCATGATCAGTCACCTGATGGGTGTATGATCTGTCACGTGACCGGTACATGTAGCTACATGATCATTGCATGATCAGCCACGTGAGTAGTGCATGATACGCAAGTGATCAGTGCATGATCTGTGACGTGATCAGTGCATGATCAGTCATGTAATCTGTGCATGACCAGGCACGTGATCAGTGTATGACCAGCCATGTGATCAGTGCATTAAAGCCACGTGATCAGTGCATGATAAGTCACGTGATCAGTGCATGATCAGTCAAGTGATCAGTGCATGAGAGCCACGTGATCAGTGCATGATCAATTACGTCATCAGTGCATGATCAGTCACGTGACGAGTACATGGTAGCTGCGTGATCAGTGTATGACAGCCAAGTGATCAGTGCATGATAGCCACGTGATCAGTGCATGATCAGTCACGGGATCAGTGCATGATGAGCCACGTGATCAGTGCTGGATCAATTACATGATCAGTGCAATGATCAGTCAGGTGACCAGTACATGGTTGCTACGTGATCATTGCATGATCACCCACTGAGGAGAGCATGATAGCCACGTGATCAGTGCATGATCAGTCACGTGATCAGTACATGATCAGTCACGGGAACAGTGCATGATCATTTACGTGATCTGTGCATGATCAGTCACGTGACCATTATATGGTAGCTACGTGATCATTGCATGACCAGCCACGTGAGCAGTGCATGATAGCCACGTGATGTGTGCATGATCAGTCACGTGATCAGTGCATGATCAGCCACGTGATCAGTGCATGACACGTCACGTGATTAGTGCATGATCAGCCACGTAATCAGTGCATGATCAATTACGTGATTAGTGCATGATCAGTCACGTGACCAGTACATGGTAGCTACGTGATCATTGCATGATCAGCCACGTGATCAGTGCATGATCAGTCACGTGATCAGTGTATGATCAGCCACGTGATCAGTGCATGATCAATTACGTGATCAGTGCATGATAGTCACGTGACCAGTACATGGTAGCTACGTGATCATTACATGATCTGCCATGTGAACCTTGCGTGATAGCAATGAGATCAGTGCATGATCAGTCACGTGATCAGTGCATGATCAGTCACGTGAACAGTGCATGATAAGTCACCTGATCAGTGTATGATCAATTACGTGCTCAGTGCATGATCACTCACGTGACCAGTACATGGTAGCTACGTGATCATTGCATGGTCAGCCACGTGAACAGTGCATGATAGCCGCGTGATCACTGCATGATCTGTCACATGATCAGTGTATGTTTATCCACGTGATTAGTGCATGATAGCCACGTGATCAGTGCATGATCAGTCACGTGATACGTGTGTGATCAGCCACGTGATCAGTGCATGATGAGTCAGGTGATCAGTGCAGGATTAATTACGTGATCAGTGCATGATCAGTCACGTGACCAGTACATGGTTGCTACGTGATCATTGCATGATCAGCCACGTGAGCAGTGCATGATAGCCACGTGATCAGTGCATGATCAGTCACGTGATCAGTACATGATCAGTCAACTGAACAGTGCATGATCATTTACGTGATCTGAGCATGATCAGTCACGGTGACAGTATATGGTAGCTACGTGAACATTGCATGACCAGCCAGGTGAGAAGTGCATGATAGCCACGTGATGTGTGCATGATCAGGTACGTGAGCAGAGTATGATCAGCCACGTGATCAGTGCATGAGTGCCACGTGATCAGTGCATGATCAGTCACTGACAGGTGTGTGGTAAGCCACGTGAACAATGCATGTTCAGCCACGTGATCAATGCATGATATCCACGTGATCAGTGCATGATCAGTTCCATGAACAGTGTGTGATCAGCCACGTGAGCAGTGCATGGTCAGACAGTGAACAGTGTATGATCAGTCACGTGACCAGTATATGGTAGCTACGTGATCATTGCATGATCAGCCATGGTGATGCAGTGATCGCATGATAGCCACGTGATCAGTGCATGATAGCCACGTGATCAGTGCATGATCAGTCCACGTGATGTATCAGTGCATGATCAGCCACGTGATCAGTGCATGATAGCACGTGATCAGTCCATGATCAGTCACGGGATCAGTGCATGATCAGTCACGTGATCAGTGTATGATCAGCCACGTGATCAGTGCATGATCAGCCACATGATCAGTGCATGATCAATTACGTGATCAGTGCATGATCAGTCACGTGACAGTACATGGTAGCTACGTGATCATTGCATGATCAGCCACGTGAGCAGTGCATGATAGCCACGTGATCAGTGCATGATCAGCCACGTGATCAGTGCATGATCAGTCACGTGATCAGTGCATGGTCAGTCACGTGATCAGTGCATGATCATCCACGTGATCAGTGCAGGTGGAGTCATGTAGTCAATGCCTGATAGCGCCATAATCAGTGCACGATCAGTCCCGTGATGAGTGTATGATCAGCCAAGTGATCAGTGCAAGATAGCTACGTGATCAGTGCATGATCAGTCACATGAAAAGTGCATGATAAGCCACGTCATCAGTGGCATGATAGCCACGTGAGCAGTGCATACAATTACGTGGTCAGTGCATGCGCAATCACGTGAATCAGTGCATGAGAGCCCACGTGATCAGTGCATGATCATTCACGTGATAGGTGTGTGATCAGCACGTCAACAGTGGCATGCTCAGTCAGACGTGTTCAGGGCCTGCTGAGCTGGCGTGATTACTGTCTGCTCATTGCTTGACAATTGCCAGCTGAGCTGTACGATTCCTGTCTGTCATCCTTGACGAATGCCCACCTGTGCTGCGTAATTTCCTGCCCTTGCTCACTACTTGATCTATGTGCCAGCTGAGCAGCATGATTTCTCAGAGGTGAGTTCCATGATTACTAGCTGCTGACTGATTCCTGCCTACTCAGCTCTTTGTTCATTGCCTCCAGATGCAAACATGATCAGTGTGTGACCACCAAACAGTGATCAGCTCATGATCAGTCACATGATGAATGCATGATAAGCCAGGTGATCAGTGCATCGATCAATTACGTGATCAGTGCATGATCAGTCATGTGACCAGTACATAGGTAGCCTGCGTGATCACTGCAATGAGTCAGCCACCGTGAGCCGTGCATGATAGCCACGGTGATCAGTGCATGATCAGTTCACGTGATCTGTGCATGATCAGTCACGTGTTCCAGTGCATGATCAGCCACGTGATCAGTGAATGATCAATTTACGTGATCAGTGCATGATCACTCACGGGACCAGTAACATATGGTAGCTACGTGATCATTACATGATCAGCCACGTGATCAGTGCAATGATCAATTACGTGATCAGTGCCTGATCAGTTACGTGAGCAGTGTATGATCAGCCACGTGATCAGTGCATGGTCAGACACGTGAACAGTGTATGATTAGCCACGTGATCAGTGCATGATATCCAAGTGATCATTGCTTTGATCAATCACGTGATCAGTGTATGATTCAGCCAGGTGAACAGTGCATGCTCAGTCACGTGATCAAGGGACTGTTGAGCTGCACGATTTCCTGCCTGTCATCTGCTTGACAATTGCCAGCTGTGCTGTGTAATTCCTGCCTGCTCAGCTGCTTGATTATTGCCAGCTGAGCAGCATGATTCCTCACAGCTGAGTTCCATGATTATTGCCTGCTGACTGTTTTATTCATGCCTACTCAGCTCTTTGTTTATTGCCTCCAGAGGCACATGATCAGTGTATGATAGCAAACATGCCTCAGCGCATGATCAGTCACATGGTCAGCGCCATTAAGTCACGTGATCACTACATGATAGTCATGTGATCAGTCCATGCTCAGTCCAGGTATCAGTGCATGATCAGCCACGTGATCAGTGCATGATAGCCACGTGATCATTGCATGATAGCCACGTGATCAGTGCATGATCAGCCAGGTGATCAGTGAATGATTGCTACGTGATCAGTTCATGATTAGTCACGTGATCTGTGCATGACCAGTCAGGTGATCAGTGTATGATCAGCCACGTGAACAGTGCATGATAGCCACATGAACAGTGCATGATCAGTCACCTGATGGGTGTATGATCAGTCACGTGCCCGGTACATGGTAGCTACATGATCATTGCATGATCAGCCACGTGAGTAGTGCATGATAGCCAGGTGATCAGTGCATGATCTGTGACGTGATGAGTGCATGATCAGTCATGTAAACTGTGCATGACCAGGCACGTGATCAGTGTATGACCAGCATGTGATCAGTGCATGATAGCCACGTGATCAGTGCATGGTAAGTCACGTGATCAGTGCATGATCAGTCAAGTGATCAGTGCATGATCAGCCACATGATCAGTGCATGATCAATTATGTCATCAGTGCATGATCAGTCACGTGACCAGTACATGGTAGCTGCGTGATCAGTGTATGACCAGCCAAGTGATCAGTGCATGATAGCCACGTGATCAGTGCATGATCAGTCACGGGATCAGTGCATGATGAGACACGTGATCAGTGCTGGATCAATTACATGATCAGTGCATGATCAGTCAGGTGACCAGTACATAGTTGCTAAGTGATCATTGCATGATCACCCACGTGAGGAGAGCATGATAGACACGTGATCAGTGCATGATCAGTCACGTGATCATTACATGATCAGTCACGGGAACAGTGCATGATCATTTACGTGATCTGTGCATGATCATTCACGTGACCAGTATTGGTAGCGACGTGATCATTGCAATGACCAGCCACGTGAGCAGTGCATGATAGCCACGTGATGTGTGCATGATCAGTCACGTGATCAGTGCATGATCAGCCACGTGATCAGTGCATGACCAGTCACGTGATTAGTGCATGATCAGCCACGTGATCAGTGCATGATCAATTATGTGATTAGTGCATGATCAGTCACGTGACCAGTACATGTAGCTACATGATCATTGCATGATCAGCCACGTGGTCAGTGCATGATCAATTACGTGATTAGTGCATGATCAGTCACGTGACCAGTACATGGTAGCTACGTGATCATTGCATGATCAGCCACGTGATCAGTGCATGATCAGTCACGTGATCAGTGTATGATCAGCCACGTGATCAGTGCATGATCAATTACGTGATCAGTGCATGATAGTCACGTGACCAGTACATGGTAGCTACGTGATCATTACATGATCTGCCATGTGAACCTTGCATGAGAGCAACGAGATCAGTGCATGATCAGTCACGTGATCAGTGCATGATCAGTCACGTGAACAGTGCATGATAAGTCACCTGATCAGTGTATGATCAATTACGTGCTCAGTGCATGATCACTCACGTGACCAGTACATGGTAGCTACGTGATCATTGCATGGTCAGCCACGTGAGCAGTGCATGATCTGTCACATGATCAGTGTATGTTTATCCACGTGATTAGTGCATGATAGCCACGTGATCAGTGCATGATCAGTCACGTGATACGTGTGTGATCAGCCACGTGATCAGTGCATGATGAGTCAGGTGATCAGTGCAGGATTAATTACGTGATCAGTGCATGATCAGTCACGTGACCAGTACATGTAGCTACGTGATCATTGCATGATCAGCCACGTGAGCAGTGCGTGATAGCCACGTGATCAGTGCATGATCAGCCACGTGATCAGTGCATAATCAGTCACGTGATCAGTGCATGGTCAGTCACGTGATCAGTGCATGATCATCCACAGTGATCAGTGCATGTGGAGTCATGTAGTCAATGCATGATAGCGCGCATAATCAGTGCGATCAGTCCCGTGATGAGTGTATGATCATCCAAGTGATCAGTGCATGATAGCTACGTGATCAGTGCATGATCAGTCACATGTTAAGTGCATGATCAGCCACGTCATCAGTGCATGATAGCCACGTGAGCAGTGCATACAATTACGTGGTCGTGCATGCGCAATCACGTGATCAGTGCATGAGAGCCCACGTGATCAGTGCATGATCATTCACGTGATAGGTGTGTGATCAGCGACGTGAACAGTGCATGCTCAGTCACGTGTTCAGGGCCTGCTGAGCTGCGTGATTCCTGTCTGCTCATCTGCTTGACAATTGCCAGCTGAGCTGTACGATTCCTGTCTGTCATCTGCTTGACAATTGCCACCTGTGCTGCATAATTCCTGCCTGCTCATCTACTTGATTATTGCCAGCTGAGCAGCATGATTTCTCAGAGCTGAGTTCCATGATTATAGCCTGCTGACTGATTCCTGCCTACTCAGCTCTTTGTTCATTGCCTCCAGAATGCACATGATCAGTGTGTGACACCAAACATGATCAGCACATGATCAGTCACATGATGAATGCATGATAAAGCCAGGTGATCAGTGCATGATCAATTACGTGGTCAGTGCAAGATCAGTCATGTGACCAGTACATGGTAGCTGCTTGATCACTGCATGATCAGCCACGTGAGCAGTGCATGATAGCCACGTGATCAGTGCATGATCAGTCACGTGATCTGTGCATGATCAGTCACGTGTTCAGTGCATGATCAGCCACGTGATCAGTGAATGATCAATTACGTGTCAGTGCATGGTCACTCACGGGACCAGTACATGTAGCTACGTGATCATACATGATCAGCCACGTGATCAGTGCATGATCAAT
>NW_020190443.1:0-11836 GCF_002263795.3 Bos taurus
CATGATAGCCAGTGATCAGTCTGCAGATTCAGCATGTCCAGTGGTATCGATGTGTGATCAGCACGTGATCAGTGCCATGATATCCACGTGATCAGTGATGATAGCCACGTGATTAGGCTGATATCACGTGATCAGTGCATGATCATTCACGTGATCAGTGCATGATCAGTCACGTGATCAGTGCATGATCAGCCACGTGATCAGTGCATGATCAGCCACGTGATCAGTCCATGATCAGTCACGTGATCAGTGCATGATCAGTCACGTGAGCAGTACATGGTAAACTACGTGATCCATTGCATGATCAGCCACGTGATCTGTGCATGATAGGCCACGTGATCAGTGCCTGATCAGTCACTGTGATACGTGTGTGATCAGCCACGTGAGCAGTGCATGATATCAGTACATGAATCAGCCACGTGATCAGTGCATGATCAGTCACGTGACAAGTACATGGTAGCTACGTGATCATTGCATGATCAGCCACGTGATCTGTGCATGATAGCCACGTGATCAGTGCCTGATCAGTCACGTGATACGTGTGTGATCAGCCACGTGAGCAGTGGCATGATATCAGTGCATGATCAGCCACGTGATCAGTGCATGATCAGTCACGTGACAAGTACATGGTAGCTGTGATCATTGCATGATCACCAAGTTAGCAGTGCATGATAGCCACATGATTCAGTGCATGATCAGTCACGTGATCAGTGTATGATTATTACGTGTTCAGTGCATGATCAGTCACGTGACCAGTACATGGTAGCTACGTGATCATTGCATGATCAGCCACGTGATCAGTGCATGATAGCCACGGTGAACAAGTGCATGATCAGTCATGTGATACGTGTGTGGATCAGCCACGTGAAACAGTGCATTCTCAGTCACGTGATCAGGGCCTGCTGAGCTGCGTGATTACTGTCTGCTCATCTGCTTGACAAATTGCCAGCTGAGCTGCACAATTCCTGCCTGTCATCTGCTTGACAATTGCCAGCTGTGCTGTGTAATTCCTGCCTGCTCAGCTGCTTGATTATTGCCAGCTGAGCAGCATGACTCCTCACAGCTGAGTTCCATGATTATTGCCTGCTGACTGTATGATTCGTGCCTACTCAGCTCTTTGCTTATTGCCTCCAGAGGCACATGATCAGTGGTATGATAGCAAACATGATCAGTGCATGATCAGTCACATGATCAGCGCCATTAAGTCACGTGATCACTACATGATAGTCATGTGATCAGTCCATGCTGAGTCACGGTATCAGTGCATGGTCAGCCACGTGATCAGTGCATGATCTGTCACATGATTAGTGTATGATCATCCACGTGATCAGTGCATGGGCATTCATGTGATCAGTGCATGATATAGACGTGATCAGTGTATGATCAGTCTCGTGATCAGTGCATGATAGCCACGTGATCAGTGCATGATCAGTCACCTGGTGGGTGTATGATCATTCACGTGACCTGTATATGGTAGCTACATGATCATTGCATGATCAGCCACGTGAGTAGTGCACGATAGCCACGTGATCACTGCATGATCAGTCACGTGATCAGTGCATGATCAGTCATGTGACCAGTACATGGTAGCTGCGTGATCATAGCATGATCAGCCACGTGAGGAGTGCATGATAGCCACGTGATCAGTGCATGATCAGACACGAGATCAGTGCATGATCAGTCACGTGATCAGTGCATGATCAGGCACGTGATCAGTGCATGACCAGGCACGTGATCAGTGTATGTCCAGCCAAGTGATCAGTGCATGATAGCCACGTGATCAGTGCATGATCAGTCACGTGATCAGTGCATGATCAGTCACGTGATCAGTGTATGATCAGCCACGTGATCAGTGCATGATCAGCCACATGATCAGTGCATGATCAATTTCGGCATCAGTGCATGATCAGTCCCGTGACCAGTACATGGTAGCTACGTGATCATTGCCAGATCAGCCACGTGAGCAGTGCATGATAGCCACGTGATCAGTGCATGATCAGCCATGTGATCAGTGCATGATCAGTCACGTGATCAGTGCATGGTCAGTCACGTGATCAGTGCATGATCACCCACGTGATCAGTGCATGTGGAGTCATGTAGTCAATGCATGATAGCGCCCTGATCAGTGCACGATCAGGCACGTGATCAGTGCATGACCAGGCACGTGATCAGTGTATGTCCAGCCAAGTGATCAGTGCATGATAGCCACGTGATCAGTGCATGACCAGGCACGTGATCAGTGCATGATCAGTTACGTGATCAGTGTAGGATCAGCCACGTGATCAGTGCATGATCAGCCACATGATCAGTGCATGATCAATTACGTGATCAGTGCATGATCACTCACGTGACCAGTACATGGTAGCTACGTGATCATTGCATGAACAGCTGCGTGAGCAGTGCACGATAGCCACGTGATCAGTGCATGATCTGTCACATGATCAGTGTATGATCATCCGGGTGATCAGTGCATGGGCAGTAATGTGATCAGTGCATGATATAGACGTGATCAGTGCATGATCAGTCTCGTGATCAGTGTATGATCAGCCAAGTAATCAGTCCATGATAGCCAACTGATCAGTCAAGTGATCAGTGCATGATCAGTCGTGATCAGTGTATGATCAGCCATGTGATCAGTGCATGATCAGCCAAATGATCAGTGCATGATCAATTATGTGATCAGTGCATGATCAGCCCACGTGATCAGTGCATGGTCAGTCACGTGATCAGTGCATGATCATCCACGAGATCAGTGCATGTGGAGTCATGTAGACAATGCATGATAGCGCCGTGATCAGTGCACGATCAGTCCCGTGATGAGTGTATGATCAGCCACGTGATCAGTGCAAGATAGCTACGTGTTCAGTGTATGATCAGCCATGTGATCAGTGCATGATCAGTCAAATGATCAGTGCATGATCAATTATGTGATCAGTGCATGATCAGCCACGTGATCAGTGCATGGTCAGTCACGTGATCAGTGCATGATCATCCACGAGATCAGTGCATGTGGAGTCATGTACACAATGCATGATAGCGCCGTGATCAGTGCACGATCAGTCCCGTGATGAGTGTATGATCAGCCACGTGATCAGTGCATGATAGCCACGTGAGCAGTGCATACAATTACGTGATCAGTGCATGCGCAATCACGTGATCAGTGCCTGAAGAGCCACGTGATCAGTGCATGATTATTCATGTGATAAGTGTGTGATCAGCCACGTGAACAGTGCATGCTCAGTCACGTGATAAGGGCCTGCTGAGCTGCGTGATTACTGTCTGCTCATCTGCTTGACAATTGCCAGCTGAGCTGTACGATTCCTGCCTGTCATCTCCTTGACAATTGCCACCTGTGCTGCATAATTTCTGCCTGCTCATCTACTTGATTATTGCCAGCTGAGCAGCATGATTTCTCAAAGCTGAGTTTCATGATTATAGCCTGCTGACTGATTCCTGCCTACTCAGCTCTTTGTTCATTGCCTGCAGATGCACATGATCAGTGTGTGACACCAAACATGATCAGCACATGATCAGTCACATGATGAATGCATGATAAGCAGGTGATCAGTGCATCATCAATTAGGTGATCAGTGCATGATCAGTCCTGTGACCAGTACATGGTAGCTGCGTGATCATTGCATGATCAGCCACGTGAGCAGTGCATGATAGCCACGTGATCAGTGCATGATCAGTCACGTGATCAGTGCATGATCAGTAACGTGTTCAGTGCATGATCAGCCACGTGATCAGTGCATGATCAATTACGTGATCAGTGCATGGTCACTCACGGGACCAGTACATGGTAGCTACAGATCATTGCATGATCAGCCACGTGATCAGTGCATGATCAATTACGTGATAAGTGCATGATCAGTTACATGAGAAGTGTATGATCAGCCATGTGATCAGTGCATGGTCAGACACGTGAACAGTGTATGATCAGCCACGTGATCAGTGCATGATATCCAAGTGATCAGTGCATGATCAATCACGTGATCAGTGCATGGTCAGACACGTGAACAGTGTATGATCAGCCACGTGATCAGTGCATGATATCCAAGTGATCAGTGCATGATCAGCCACGTGAACAGTGCATGCTCAGTCACATGATCAGTGCATGATCAGTCACGTCATCAGTGCATGATCAGTCACGTGATCAGTGCATGAGCAGCCACATGATCAGTGCATGATCAATTACGTCATCAGTGCATGATCAGTCACGTGACCAGTACATGGTAGCTGCGTGATCAGTGTATGACCAGCCAAGTGATCAGTGCATGATAGCCACGTGATCAGTGCATGATCAGTCACGTGATCAGTGCTTGATCAGTCACGTGATCAGTGCATGATCAGCCACGTGATCAGTGCATGATCAATTACGTCACCAGTGCATGATCAGTCACGTCATCAGTGCATGATCAGTCACGTGACCAGTACATGGTAGCTGCGTGATCATTGCATGATCAGCCAAGTTAGCACTGCATGATAGCCACATGATCAGTGCATGATCAGTCACGTGATCAGTGCATGATTATTCACGTGTTCAGTGCATGATCAGTCACGTGACCAGTACATGGTAGCTACGTGATCATTGCATGATCAGCCACGTGATCAGTGCATGATAGCCACGTGATCAGTGCATGATCAGTCATGTGATACGTGTGTGATCATCCACGTGATCAGTGTATGATATCCACGTGATCAGTGAATGATAGCCACGTGATTAGTGCATGATAGACACGTGATCAGTGCATGATCAGTCCCGTGATGAGTGTAGGATCAGCCAAGTGATCAGTGCAAGATAGCTACGTGATCAGTGCATGATCAGCCACGTCATCAGTGCATGATAGCCACGTGAGCAGTGCATACAATTACGTGATCAGTGCATGCGCAATCACGTGATCAGTGCCTGAGAGCCACGTGATCAGTGCATGATTATTCACGTGATAGGTGTGTGATCAGCCACGTGAACAGTGCATGCTCAGTCACGTGATAAGGGCCTGCTGAGCTGCGTGATTACTGTCTGCTCATCTGCTTGACAATTGCCAGCTGAGCTGTACGATTCCTGCCTGTCATCTCCTTGACAATTGCCACCTGTGCTGCATAATTTCTGCCTGCTCATCTACTTGATTATTGCCAGCTGAGCAGCATGATTTCTCAAAGCTGAGTTCCATGATTATAGCCTGCTGACTGATTCCTGCCTACTCACCTCTTTGTTCATTGCCTCCAGATGCACATGATCAGTGTGTGACACCAAACATGATCAGCACATGATCAGTCACATGATGAATGCATGATAAGCCAGGTGATCAGTGCATGATCAGTCATGTGATCAGTGCATGATCAGCCACGTGATCAGTGCATGATCAGCCACGTGATCAGTCCATGATCAGTCACGTGATCAGTGCATGATCAGTCACGTGAGCAGTACATGGTAGCTACGTGATCATTGCATGATCAGCCACGTGATCTGTGCATGATAGCCACGTGATCAGTGCCTGATCAGTCACGTGATACGTGTGTGATCAGCCACGTGAGCAGTGCATGATATCAGTGCATGATCAGCCACGTGATCAGTGCATGATCAGTCACGTGACAAGTACATGGTAGCTACGTGATCATTGCATGATCAGCCACGTGATCTGTGCATGATAGCCACGTGATCAGTGCATGATCAGTCACATGATACCTGTGTGATCAGCCACGTGATCAGTGCAAGATATCCACGTGATCAGTGCAGGATAGCCACGTGATCACTTCATGATTAGTCACGTGATCTGTACATGATCAGTCACGTGATACGTGTCTGATCAGCCACCGGATCAGTGCGTGATGAACCACGTGATCAGTGCAGGATCAATTACGTGATCAGTGCATGATCAGTCACGAGACCAGTACATGGTTGCTACGTGATCGTTGAATGATCAGACACGTGAGCAGAGCATGATAGCCACGTGATCAGTGCATTATCAATCACATGATCAGTACATGAGCAGTCACGTGAACAGTGCATGTTCAGCCACGTATTCAGTGCATGATAGCCACGTGATCAGTGCATGATCAGTTACGTGAGCAGTGTATTATCAGCCACGTGACCAGTGCATGGTCAGACACGTGAACAGTGTATGATCAGCCACGTGATCAATGCATGATATCCAAGTGATCAGTGCATGATCAATCACGTGATCAGTGTATGATCAGCCACGTGAACAGTGCATTCTCAGTCACGTGATCAGGGCCTGCTGAGCTGCGTGATTACTGTCTGCTCATCTGCTTGACAATTGCCAGCTGAGCTGCACGATTCCTGCCTGTCATCTGCTTGACAATTGCCAGCTGTGCTGTGTAATTCCTGCCTGCTCAGCTGCTTGATTATTGCCAGCTGAGCAGCATGATTCCTCACAGCTGAGTTCCATGATTATTGCCTGCTGACTGTATGATTCGTGCCTACTCAGCTCTTTGCTTATTGCCTCCAGAGGGCACATGATCAGTGTATGATAGCAAACATGATCAGTGCATGATCAGTCACATGATCAGCGCCATTAAGTCACGTGATCACTACATGATAGTCATGTGATCAGTCCATGCTCAGTCACGGTATCAGTGCATGATCAGCCACGTGATCAGTGCATGATCTGTCACATGATTAGTGTATGATCATCCACGTGATCAGTGCATGGGCATTCATGTGATCAGTGCATGATATAGACGTGATCAGTGTATGATCAGTCTCGTGATCAGTGCATGATAGCCACGTGATCAGTGCATGATCAGTCACCTGATGGGTGTATGATCATTCACGTGACCTGTATATGGTAGCTACATGATCATTGCATGATCAGCCACGTGAGTAGTGCACGATAGCCACGTGATCACTGCATGATCAGTCACGTGATCAGTGCATGATCAGTCATGTGACCAGTACATGGTAGCTGCGTGATCATAGCATGATCAGCCACGTGAGGAGTGCATGATAGCCACGTTATCAGTGCACGATCAGACACGAGATCAGTGCATGATCAGTCACGTGATCAGTGCATGATCAGGCACGTGATCAGTGCATGACCAGGCACGTGATCAGTGTATGTCCAGCCAAGTGATCAGTGCATGATAGCCACGTGATCAGTGCATGATCAGTCACGTGATCAGTGCATGATCAGTCACGTGATCAGTGTATGATCAGCCACGTGATCAGTGCATGATCAGCCACATGATCAGTGCATGATCAATTTCGTGATCAGTGCATGATCAGTCACGTGACCAGTACATGGTAGCTACGTGATCATTGCCAGATCAGCCACGTGAGCAGTGCATTATAGCCACGTGATCAGTGCATGATCAGCCATGTGATCAGTGCATGATCAGCCATGTGATCAGTGCATGATCAGCCATGTGATCAGTGCATGATCTGTCACATGATCAGTGTATGATCATCCGGGTGATCAGTGCATGGGCAGTCATGTGATCAGTGCATGATATAGACGTGATCAGTGCATGATCAGTCTCGTGATCAGTGTATGATCAGCCAAGTAATCAGTGCATGATAGCCAACTGATCAGTCAAGTGATCAGTGCATGATCAGTCACGTGATCAGTGTATGATCAGCCATGTCATCAGTGCATGATCAGCCAAATGATCAGTGCATGATCAATTATGTGATCAGTGCATGATCAGCCACGTGATCAGTGCATGGTCAGTCACGTGATCAGTGCATGATCATCCACGAGATCAGTGCATGTGGAGTCATGTAGACAATGCATGATAGCGCCGTGATCAGTGCACGATCAGTCCCGTGATGAGTGTATGATCAGCCACGTGATCAGTGCAAGATAGCTACGTGATCAGTGCATGATCAGCCACGTCATCAGTGCATGATAGCCACGTGAGCAGTGCATACAATTACGTGATCAGTGCATGCGCAATCACGTGATCAGTGCATGAGAGCCACGTGATCAGTGCATGATTATTCACGTGATAGGTGTGTGATCAGCCACGTGAACAGTGCATGCTCAGTCACGTGATAAGGGCCTGCTGAGCTGCGTGATTACTGTCTGCTCATCTGCTTGACAATTGCCAGCTGAGCTGTACGATTCCTGCCTGTCATCTCCTTGACAATTGCCACCTGTGCTGCATAATTTCTGCCTGCTCATCTACTTGATTATTGCCAGCTGAGCAGCATGATTTCTCAAAGCTGAGTTTCATGATTATAGCCTGCTGACTGATTCCTGCCTACTCAGCTCTTTGTTCATTGCCTGCAGATGCACATGATCAGTGTGTGACACCAAACATGATCAGCACATGATCAGTCACATGATGAATGCATGATAAGCCAGGTGATCAGTGCATGATCAATTACGTGATCAGTGCATGATCAGTCATGTGACCAGTACATGGTAGCTGCGTGATCATTGCATGATCAGCCACGTGAGCAGTGCATGATAGCCACGTGATCAGTGCATGATCAGTCACGTGATCAGTGCATGGTCAGTAACGTGTTCAGTGCATGATCAGCCACTTGATCAGTGCATGATCAATTACGTGATCAGTGCATGGTCACTCACGGGACCAGTACATGGTAGCTACAGATCATTGCATGATCAGCCACGTGATCAGTGCATGATCAATTACGTGATAAGTGCATGATCAGTTACATGAGAAGTGTATGATCAGCCATGTGATCAGTGCATGGTCAGACACGTGAACAGTGTATGATCAGCCACGTGATCAGTGCATGATATCCAAGTGATCAGTGCATGATCAATCACGTGATCAGTGTATGCTCAGCCACGTGAACAGTGCATGATCAGTCACGTGATCAGTGCATGATCAGCCACATGATCAGTGCATGATCAATTACGTCATCAGTGCATGATCAGTCACGTGACCAGTACATGGTAGCTGCGTGATCAGTGTATGACCAGCCAAGTGATCAGTGCATGAGAGCCACGTGATCAGTGCATGATCAGTCACGTGATCAGTGCATGATCAGTCACGTGATCAGTGCATGATCAGCCACATGATCAGTGAATGATCAATTACGTCATCAGTGCATGATCAGTCACGTGACCAGTACATGGTAGCTGCATGATCATTGCATGATCAGCCAAGTTAGCAGTGCATGATAGCCACATGATCAGTGCATGATCAGTCACGTGATCAGTGCATGATTATTCACGTGTTCAGTGCATGATCAGTCACGTGACCAGTACATGGTAGCTACGTGATCATTGCATGATCAGCCACGTGATCAGTGCATGATAGCCACGTGATCAGTGCATGATCAGTCATGTGATACGTGTGTGATCAGCCACGTGATCAGTGCATGATATCCACGTAATCAGTGAATGATAGCCACGTGATTAGTGCATGATAGACACGTGATCAGTGCATGATCATTCACGTGATCAGTGCATGATCAGTCACGTGATCAGTGCATGATCAGCCACGTGATCAGTGCATGATCAGCCACGTGATCAGTCCATGATCAGTCACGTGATCAGTGCATGATCAGTCACGTGAGCAGTACATGGTAACTACGTGATCATTGCATGATCAGCCACGTGATCTGTGCATGATAGCCACGTGATCAGTGCCTGATCAGTCACGTGATACGTGTGTGATCAGCCACGTGAGCAGTGCATGATATCAGTACATGATCAGCCACGTGATCAGTGCATGATCAGTCACGTGACAAGTACATGGTAGCTACGTGATCATTGCATGATCAGCCACGTGATCTGTGCATGATAGCCACGTGATCAGTGCCTGATCAGTCACGTGATACGTGTGTGATCAGCCACGTGAGCAGTGCATGATATCAGTGCATGATCAGCCACGTGATCAGTGCATGATCAGTCACGTGACAAGTACATGGTAGCTGCGTGATCATTGCATGATCAGCCAAGTTAGCAGTGCATGATAGCCACATGATCAGTGCATGATCAGTCACGTGATCAGTGTATGATTATTCACGTGTTCAGTGCATGATCAGTCACGTGACCAGTACATGGTAGCTACGTGATCATTGCATGATCAGCCACGTGATCAGTGCATGATAGCCACGTGATCAGTGCATGATCAGTCATGTGATACGTGTGTGATCAGCCACGTGATCAGTGCATGATATCCACGTGTTCAGTGAATGATAGCCACGTGATTAGTGCATGATAGACACGTGATCTGTGCATGATCATTCACGTGATCAGTGCATGATCAGTCACGTGATCAGTGCATGATCAGCCATGTGATCAGTGCATGATCAGCCACGTGATCAGTCCATGATCAGTCACGTGATCAGTGCATGATCAGTCACATGAGCAGTACATGGTAGCTACGTGATCATTGCATGATCAGCCACGTGATCTGTGCATGATAGCCACGTGATCAGTGCCTGATCAGTCACGTGATATGTGTGTGATCAGCCACGTGAGCAGTGCATGATATCAGTGCATGATCAGCCACGTGATCAGTGCATGATCAGTCACGTGACAAGTACATGGTAGCTACGTGATCATTGCATGATCAGCCTCGTGATCTGTGCATGATAGCCACGTGATCAGTGCATGATCAGTCACGTGATACCTGTGTGATCAGCCACGTGATCAGTGCATGATATCCACGTGATCAGTGCAGGATAGCCACGTGATCACTTCATGATTAGTCACGTGGTCTGTACACGATCAGTCACGTGATACGTGTCTGATCAGCCACCGGATCAGTGCGTGATGAGCCACGTGATCAGTGCAGGATCAATTACGTGATCAGTGCATGATCAGTCACGAGACCAGTACATGGTTGCTACGTGTTCGTTGCATGATCAGACATGTGAGCAGAGCATGATAGCCACGTGATCAGTGCATTATCAATCACATGATCAGTACATGAGAAAGTCACGTGAACAGTGCATGTTCAGCCACGTATTCAGTGCATGATAGCCACGTGATCAGTGCATGATCAGTTACGTGAGCAGTGTATTATCAGCCACGTGACCAGTGCATGGTCAGCCACGTGAACAGTGCATTCTCAGTCACCTGATCAGGGCCTGCTGAGCTGCGTGATTACTATCTGCTCATCTGCTTGACAATTGCCAGCTGAGCTGCACGATTCCTGCCTGTCATCTGCTTGACAATTGCCAGCTGTGCTGTGTAATTCCTGCCTGCTCAGCTGCTTGATTATTGCCAGCTGAGCAGCATGATTCCTCACACCTGAGTTCCATGATTATAGCCTGCTGACTGATTCCTGCCTACTCACCTCTTTGTTCATTGCCTCCAGATGCACATGATCAGTGTGTGACACCAAACATGATCAGCACATGATCAGTCACATGATGAATGCATGATCAGCCAGGTGATCAGTGCATGATCAGTCATGTGATCAGTGCATGATCAGCCACGTGATCAGTGCATGATCAGTCACGTGATCAGTGCATGATCAGTCACGTGAGCAGTACATGGTAGCTACGTGATCATTGCATGATCAGCCACGTGATCTGTGCATGATAGCCACGTGATCAGTGCCTGATCAGTCACGTGATACGTGTGTGATCAGCCACGTGAGCAGTGCATGATATCAGTGCATGATCAGCCACGTGAACAGTGCATTCTCAGTCAGGTGATCAGGGCCTGCTGAGCTGCGTGATTAGTGTCTGCTCATCTGCTTGACAATTGCCAGCTGAGCTGCACGATTCCTGCCTGTCATCTGCTTGACAATTGCCAGCTGTGCTGTGTAATTCCTGCCTGCTCAGCTGCTTGATTATTGCCAGCTGAGCAGCATGATTCCTCACAGCTGAGTTCCATGATTATTGCCTGCTGACTGTATGATTCGTGCCTACTCAGCTCTT
>NW_020190444.1:0-4252 GCF_002263795.3 Bos taurus
CCTCGGCGGTGGGGGTGCGGGGTGTCGGGGGGCAGGGGTACGCGAACCCTAAGCCTAACCCTAACCCTAACCCTAACCCTAACCCGGCCTCGGCGCCGGGGGTGCGGGGTGTCGGGGGGCAGGGGTACGCGAACCCTAAGCCTAACCCTAACCCTAACCCTAACCCTAACCCGGCCTCGGCGGTGGGGTGCGGGGTGTCGGGGGGACGGGGTACGCGAACCCTAACCCTAACCCTAAGCCTAACCCTAACCGGCCTCGGGGCGGGGGTGCGGGGTGTCGGGGGGCAGGGGTACGCGAACCCTAACCCTAACCCTAACCCTAACCCTAATCCGGGGCTGCGGGGTGTCGGGGGGACGGGGTACGCGAACCCTAAGCCTAACCCTAACCCTAACCCTAACCCTAACCCGGCCTCGGCGGTGGGGGTGCGGGGTGTCGGGGGGACGGGGTACGCGAACCCTAACCCTAACCCTAACCCTAACCCTAACCCGGCCTCGGGGCCGGGGGTGCGGGGTGTCGGGGGGACGGGGTACGCGAACCCTAACCCTAACCCTAACCCTAACCCTAACCGTGCCTCGGGGCCGGGGGTGCGGGGTGTCGGGGGGCAGGGGTACGCGAACCCTAACCCTAACCCTAACCCTAACCCTAACCCTAACCCGGCCTCGGCGGGGGGTGCGGGGTGTCGGGGGGCAGGGGTACGCGAACCCTAAGCCTAACCCTAACCCTAACCCTAACCCTAACCCGGCCTCGGCGCCGGGGTGCGGGGTGTCGGGGGCAGGGGTACGCGAACCCTAAGCCTAACCCTAACCCTAACCCTAACCCTAACCCGGCCTCGGCGGTGGGGGTGCGGGGTGTCGGGGGGACGGGGTACGCGAACCCTAACCCTAACCCTAAGCCTAACCCTAACCCTAATCCGGGGTGCGGGGTGTCGGGGGACGGGGTACGCGAACCCTAAGCCTAACCCTAACCCTAACCCTAACCCTAAACCCGTGATTTAATCAGCGATAAATAAATAAATAATTCAAAAATCAAAACCCCTGCCCGAAAAAAGTCGCGGGCGCTTCGGGTCTCTGTCCCGCCCCTTCCGGCGCCCGCCCCGCCCCGCAAAAAGAGAGGGTGTTCCTATCTCACCCCTAGCTCTAAGGACCCTGCCTACCTACCTGCCTGCCTACCTACATCCTACACCCTACCTGGGATTCGAACTCCTGACCTGCCTGCCTAACCTGCCTGCCTACCTGCCTGCCTGACTCTACCCGCTACGCTACCGCGGCTGGCTTGCTCCGGACCGGGTTTCGGCCTAATTGAATCACGGCCTAATTGAATCATCCGCTAAACTAATCACGGCATAATTGAATCACGGCCTGATTGAATCAAGGCCTAATTGAATCATCCCTTAACTTAATCATCCGCTAAACTAATCACGCGCTACATAATCATGGCATAACTGGAATTATAGCCACACCGTAGCCCCAACGATAACTCTAAAAGGACCCGAACCCTGACCCTCAGGCAGAGGCTAACCCGGCCTCGGCGGTGGGGGTGCGGGGTGTCGGGGGGACGGGGTACGCGAACCCTAACCCTAACCCTAACCCTAACCCTAACCCGGCCTCGGGGCCGGGGGTGCGGGGTGTCGGGGGGCAGGGGTACGCGAACCCTAACCCTAACCCTAACCCTAACCCTAACCCGGCCTCGGCGGTGGGGGTGCGGGGTGTCGGGGGGCAGGGGTACGCGAACCCTAAGCCTAACCCTAACCCTAACCCTAACCCTAACCCGGCCTCGGCGCCGGGGGTGCGGGGTGTCGGGGGGCAGGGGTACGCGAACCCTAAGCCTAACCCTAACCCTAACCCTAACCCTAACCCGGCCTCGGCGGTGGGGGTGCGGGGTGTCGGGGGGACGGGGTACGCGAACCCTAACCCTAACCCTAACCCTAACCCTAACCCGGCCTCGGGGCCGGGGGTGCGGGGTGTCGGGGGGACGGGGTACGCGAACCCTAACCCTAACCCTAAGCCTAACCCTAACCGGGCCTCGGGGCCGGGGGTGCGGGGTGTCGGGGGCAGGGGTACGCGAACCCTAACCCTAACCCTAACCCTAACCCTAATCCGGGGCTGCGGGGTGTCGGGGGGACGGGGTACGCGAACCCTAAGCCTAACCCTAACCCTAACCCTAACCCTAACCCGGCCTCGGCGGTGGGGGTGCGGGGTGTCGGGGGGACGGGGTACGCGAACCCTAACCCTAACCCTAAGCCTAACCCTAACCGGGCCTCGGGGCCGGGGGTGCGGGGTGTCGGGGGGCAGGGGTACGCGAACCCTAACCCTAACCCTAACCCTAACCCTAATCCGGGGCTGCGGGGTGTCGGGGGGACGGGGTACGCGAACCCTAAGCCTAACCCTAACCCTAACCCTAACCCTAACCCGGCCTCGGCGGTGGGGGTGCGGGGTGTCGGGGGGACGGGGTACGCGAACCCTAACCCTAACCCTAACCCTAACCCTAACCCGGCCTCGGGGCCGGGGGTGCGGGGTGTCGGGGGGCAGGGGTACGCGAACCCTAACCCTAACCCTAACCCTAACCCTAACCCGGCCTCGGCGGTGGGGGTGCGGGGTGTCGGGGGGCAGGGGTACGCGAACCCTAACCCTAACCCTAACCCTAACCCTAACCCTAATCCGGGGGTGCGGGGTGTCGGGGGACGGGGTACGCGAACCCTAAGCCTAACCCTAACCCTAACCCTAACCCTAATCCGGGGGTGCGGGGTGTCGGGGGGACGGGGTACGCGAACCCTAACCCTAACCCTAACCCTAACCCTAACCCTAATCCGGGGGTGCGGGGTGTCGGGGGGACGGGGTACGCGAACCCTAAGCCTAACCCTAACCCTAACCCTAACCCTAAACCCGTGATTTAATCAGCGATAAATAAATAAATAATTCAAAAATCAAAACCCCTGCCCGAAAAAAGTCGCGGGCGCTTCGGGTCTCTGTCCCGCCCCTTCCGGCGCCCGCCCCGCCCCGCAAAAAGAGAGGGTGTTCCTATCTCACCCCTAGCTCTAAGGACCCTGCCTACCTACCTGCCTGCCTACCTACATCCTACACCCTACCTGGGATTCGAACTCCTGACCTGCCTGCCTAACCTGCCTGCCTACCTGCCTGCCTGACTCTACCCGCTACGCTACCGCGGCTGGCTTGCTCCGGACCGGGTTTCGGCCGCCCTTCAACCTCCGCCCCGCCCGCCCGCTCTCAATGCAGGGCAGGGAAGCTCTGTGGCCTTAACCTAATCACGCGCGAAATGAATCATGGCCTAATTGCATCAGCCGCTGAACTCATCACGGCCTGATTGAATCACGGCCTAATTGACTCGTGGCCTGATCGAATCGTCCCCTGAACGAATCACGGCCTGATTGAATCACCCCTTAATGTAATCACCCGCTAAACTCATCACGCCCTAACCGAATCGTGGCCTAAACTAATCATCCCCTGAGCTAATCATGACCCTACGCTTGCGGGTGTGGATTTCGGGGGGGGGGGGGGGGGTGACTTGCCTCAGCTCCGCTCTCGCCTGCCTTCCCCCCTCGGACCTAGGAGAGCCGGGGCCTCCCGGCAGAGGGCTCCGGGCCCGCCCGGGCGTGTGTACAAACCGCCAAGGCCTCCCGCGAGCGAGCGAGCGAGCGAGCGAGCGAGCGAGCGAGCGAGCGAGGAGAGAGCTCTGTCCGAGGGGGAAGGGAAGCGCCCCGTGCTCGGGCCGCATTCCCACGCTGTGTGTGAGCTTGGCCGCCCAGACTCAGCGAGCGCGGCACGGAGGGGAATCGGGGTCCCAGGGCCCGCCTGACTGCCTGCCTGCCTGCCCCTGGCTCGGGGAGAGGCGGCTCCACCGCCCGCCGCCCGCCCGCCGGCGGGTGCTTGCTCGCGAGCGAGCCTGGATGGATGGGGAAGGAAGGACCGAGTGAGCTTCCACGCCGGCCGGCGGAGCTCCAGATCCGCGCCCGGGCGGGCGCGAGCGCGCGGAGCCCCGGCCGAGAGGCCGCTCAGTCTGCCCTGGGGGAGGGAGCCTCGCCGAGCCGTTCCCGGCTTCTAGCGTTCGCGCCCGGGAAGGAAGGAAGGAAGGAGCAGGCCGGCTGCGGGGGTGTGGGAGTGTGGGAGACGTGACGGGGAGCCTGACCGGGCCTCAGCTCCGCTCTCGCCTGCCTTCCCCGCTCGGACCTAGGAGAGCCGGGGCCTCCCGGCAGAGGGCTCCGGACCCGCCCGGGCGTGTGTACAAACCGCCAAGG
>NW_020190445.1:0-41470 GCF_002263795.3 Bos taurus
TCATAAGCTGGAATCAAGATTGCCAGGAAAAATACCAAAGAATATGTCAGACTATGTCAGAATGATATCACCCCCAATGGCAGAAAAGCGAGGAGGGAATAAAGAGAGCCTCTTTGGATGAAGGTGAAATAGGGAGAGTTTAAAAAGCTGGCTTAAAACTCAGCATTCAAAAAGATCATGGCATCCGGTCCCATCACTTCATGCCAAATAGATGGGGAAAAAAATGGAAACAGCGGCAGATTTTCTTTCCTTGCATTCCAAAATCACTGCAGATGGTGACTGCCACCATGAAATTAAAAGATGATATCTCCTTGGAAGAAAGGCTATGACAAACCTAGACAGTGTATTAAAAAGCAGAGATATTACTTTGCCAACAAAGATCTGCATAATCAAAGCTATGGTTTTTCCAGTTGTCATGTATGGATGTGAGAGTTGTTCCATGAAGGTTGAGCTCTGAAGAATTGATGCTTACAAACTATGGTGCTGGAGAAGAGTCTTGAGAGTCCCTTGGACATCAAGGAGATCAAACCAGTCAATCCTAAAGGAAATCAACCCTGAATATTCATTGGATGGACCGATGCTGAAGCTGAAGCTCCAATACTTTGGCCACCTGATGCAAAGAGCCAAGTCACTGGAAAAGAGGAGCCACAGGAAAAAAGAGCAGGAGGAGAAGGGGGCGACAGGGAATGAGATGGTCGGATGGCATCATTGACTTAATAGACGTGAGTTTGAGCAAATTCAGGGAGACAGTGAAGGACAGGGAAGCCTGGTGTGCTGCATTCCATGGGTCCTCAAAGAGTCGGAAACGACTTAGCCGCTAAACAAGAACAAGAGGTACAAACTTCCAGTTACTAAGTAAATGAATCATGGGTATGAAATGTACAGTGTAGGGAATATAGTCAATAAATATATGATATCTTCGTATTGTGACAGATGGTAGACTTATTGTGGCGATCATTTTGAAATGTATAGAAACACTGAATCACTGTATTGCGCACCGGAAACTAACATAGTGCTGTTGGTCTAATATACCTCAAACACAAACAAATTCATAGAAAAAGATCAGATTTGTGGCTATCAGAGGCAAGGGTGGGAACAGAGGGGATGGGATAAATGCAGTCAACACTTACCAACTTCCAGTTATAAGATTAATAAGTACTAGGGATGTAATCGGAGAAGGCAACGGCACCCCACTCCAGTACTCTTGCCTGGAAAATCCCGTGAATGCTGGCGCCTGGTAGGCTGCAGTCCATGGGGTCGCTAAGAGTCGGACACGACTGAGGGACTTCACTTTCACTTTTCACTTTCATGCATTGGAGGAGGAAATGGCAACCCACTCCAGTGTTCTTGCCTGGAGAATCCCAGGGGCGGCCGGGCCTGGTAGGCCGCCGTCTATGGGGTCACACAGAGTCCGACACGACTGAAGCGACTTAGCAGCAGCAGTAGCAGCAGTAGCAGGGATGTAATATACAACATGATTAATACAGTTATATATTGTATTATAACGAACTTATATATGAGAGTTAAGAAAGTAAATCCTAAGAGTTTTCATCAAAAGAAAAAAATTTCTTTCTATTTCTTTTATTTTGTATCTATATGAGATGATGAATGTTCACTAAATTTATTATACTATAGTAATCATTACAGGATGTATGTAAATAAATCTTATGATTAATATACCTTAAACTTATATAGTGCTGTATGTCAATTATATCTCAATAAAACTGAAAGAAAAAATAAAGGAAAAATGGATCATATTTTTAAGTGTAGAACATAAAGCTATAATATTTTTAGAAGAAAACAGAAAATTTCATGACTTGTGGACACATGAAGAATTCTTAGACATTACACCAAAAGCATGAACAATAAGAAATTGTAAGGGGGACTTCCCTGGGGGTCCACTGGTTAAGATTTTGCCTTCCAATGCAGGGGGTGTGGGTTCAATCTCTGGTTGTGGAGCTAAGATCCCTCATTCCTCATGGCCAAAAAAACAAAAACAAAAAGCATTATTGTAACAAATTCAATAAAGACTTTAAAAATGGTCCACATCAATAAATAAATAAAATTTAAAAGAGAAATCATAAGGAAACAAGGTGCTACATTTTATCTCATCATAATTTAAAACGTTTATTCTGAGAAAGCTTATTAAGAGAATGAAAAGACGAACAGATATTCACAATGAAGTATTTGTAAATTACACATCCAACTAAGATCCAAAACACACAGCATATATGAAGAACCCTCAAAACTCAACAATAAGAAAATTAACAGCTAAATTAAAAAGCAAGCAAAGGACCGAACAGACAATGCACCGAAGAGGACATAAGAATGGCAAATAAACACAAAAAACACACAAAATAATGTTTAAAATCATTAGCTGTTGCTGCTGCTGCTGCCGCTGCTGCTAAGTCGCTTCAGTCGTGTCGGACTCTGTGCGACCCCATAGACGGCAGCCCACCAAGCTCCCCCGTCCCTGGGATTCTCCAGGCAAGAACACTGGAGTGGGTTGCCATTTCCTTCTCCAATGCATGAAAGTGAAAAGTGAAAGGGACGTCGCTCAGTCGTGTCCGACTCCCAGCGACCCCATAACTGTAGCCTACCAGGCTCCTCCATCCATGGATTTTCCAGGCAAGAGTACTGGAGTGGGGTACCATTGCCTTCTCTGCATTAGCTGTTAGGAAACTGCAAATTAAAACCACAGATACCACTACATACCTATTAGAATAGCTGTAGTTTAAAAAAAAAAAAAACTGACAATATCCAAGTGCTGGAGAGAATCTGAAGCAAATGGAATGTTCATATATTGATGGAGGGAATGCAGAATAGTACAGTTACTCTGGAAGACATTTTGCCAATTTCTTTGAAAGGTAAATATACACTTGGTTTCCCCAAGTGGCTCAGTAGTAAAGAATCCGCCTGCCAATGCAGGAGACGCCAGAGACACAAGGTTCAATCCCTCGGTTGGGAAGATCCCCTGGAGGAGGAAATGGCAACCCACTCCAGTATTCTTGTCAGGATGATCCCATGAACAGAGGAGCCTGGCGAACAGTCCATGGGGTCACAAAGAGTCAGATGTGACTGAGCGACTAAGCACACACACTTAGTACATGAGGCATCAGTCCCCTCCTGGGTGCTTGCCCTAGAGAAATGAAAACTTAGGTTTACAAAAACACCTGTGCATGAATGTTCATGCCAATCTTATTCATAATCTCTAAAAACTGAAAGCAGCCAAGATGTCTTCCAACAGATGAATGGATTAAACAGCCTCTGGTACATCCATGAAGAGGATACAGTTGATATATCCACAGACTGGATGAATCACAAATGCATTATGCTAAATGAAAGAGGCCCATCTCAAAACGTATGATTATGTTTGTTTAACATTATGGAAAAGGTAAAACTATAAGGACAGGGAATAGATTACTGGTTATCAGAGGTCTGGGATGGAGGGCATGGTTTGACTACAAAGGGCAGAAGAGGGATTTTGGGGGGATGATAAAACTCTTTTATACCCTGATTACTGTAATAGTTATGTGAATTTATTCATGTGTTAAAATTCATGGTGCTGAAAACAAAAAAAATGTAATTTCACTATAATAATTTCAAGGATATTATTTAAAATGTTAATGAGTCACATATAGAGAATTAGGAAACAAAATAGCATTCAAAATAACACCACCCATCTCAAAAGTGACACGAGGGAAGTTACAAACCTTTAGATCAATGCCTTTAAAAAATCTTGGTGAAATTTTCAGCCTGAAATTATAAAACAAGCTGTCAAATAAGTGTAAAGCAAAGACAAACCCTGCTCATGCAAAATCTCAAAAGAAATCATTTCCCATGTACCTTTTCTCAGGAAGCTCCTGGAGGCTATGTCGCATCAAAAACATTGTAGTAGCAGAAAAAAAGGAGGGGGCAGTTCCAGTAAACAGAATATCTCATTTGCTACTGCTGCTAAGTCGCTTCAGTCGTGTCGGACTCTGTGTGACCCCATAGACGGCGGCGCACCAGGCCCCGCCGCCCCTGGGATTCTCCAGGCAAGAACACTGGAGTGGGTTGCCATTTCCTTCTCCAATGCAGGAAAGTGAAAAGTGAAAGTGAAGTCCCTCAGTCATGTCCGACTCTTAGCGACCCCATGGACTGCAGCCCACCAGGCTCCTTCATCCATGGGATTTTCCAGGCAAGAGTACTGGAGTGGGATGCCATTGCCTTCTCTGAATATCTCACTTAGGGCCTAGGCAAAGGAATGTTCTAGATCAATGCAGCACCCTTAGCAATGAGTAAACTTTGGAATACCAATTAACAAAATGATCTCCAAGACCAAAGGAGTGAATATGTGAAGATTTGGAAAATACCACTGATAAGCCTATGACAGAAATATTAAGTTCCTTTAGGGCAGGAACTTACTGTGTCTTGTTCACTGTTGTGGTCTGAGGTCTTGGAAGAGTATCTGGCACATGGAAAGCATTCAGTAAAGATTTATTAAGTGAAAAAGAAAAGGGAGGAAGAGTGAATGGGAGTAGAGGAACTTGATGCAGTGAGTATACACAGCTCTTTTCTACAGTATACTAACGCATATATATGGAATTTAGCCCGGTGTACGAGACAACAAAAGAGACACTGATGTATGGAACAGTGTTATGGACTCTGTGGGAGAGGGAGAGGGTGGGAAGATTTGGGAGAATGACATTGAAACATGTAAAATACCATGTAAGAAACGAGATGCCAGTCCAGGTTCGATACACAATACTGGATGCTTGGGGCTAGTGCACTGGGACGACCCAGAGGGATGGTATGGGGAGGGAGGAGGGTTCAGGATGGGGAACACATGTATACCTGTGGAGGATTCATTTTGATATTTGGCAAAACTAATACAACTATGTAAAGTTTAAAAATAAAATAAAATTTAAAAAAAATTAAAAAAAGAAGTTTTCTAGAAAGCTGATCTTAGAAACGTGGGATAGCTGAAAGAAAAATGGGATAAGAAGAGAGTTTTTAATTTAGGAGAAATTACATGACTATATGCTGATAGAAATGATCTTCAAAAGAGGAAAACATTTAGGTGGAAGGAAGAAAGATTTCTTCCGACTACCCTATAGTCTCAGGGAAATGGGAGACAAGGCCATTGGGTGACAGTGAAGATACTCCCCAGTATCTTCAACATCTCTAGATGTTCCTCTTACCTTCTTTCTTCTAACAGAAAGCTGGCTGGTCTCTAAGATATTCACTTTCCTTGAAGCTTTTGAAAGTGGTACTGTCATCTCACACACCTCCACCAATATCAAGCTAATACTTCTGTAGGATTTAGATCCTTTTTAAGTTATTGAGATTAGTTTCATTGCCTTCAATATATTCTATCTTGGAGAATGATCTATGTGAAATTGAAAAGAATGTGCATTCCACTATTGTTGAATGAAATGTTTTATAGATGCCAGTTATCTTGAGTTAATAGGGAATGCAGTTCAAGTCTCCTTGGTAATCGTCTATCAATTAGGTAGAGTAGAATATTAAAGGCTCCAGATATAATTGTTGAATGTCCTAGTTCTCACTTGAATTCTGTCAAGTTTTGTTACGTGTATTTTGAGGCTCTGTTGCTACGTGCATAAAGCTTAAAATTGTCATGTTTCCCTAATCAAGGGATCCTTTTATCACTATAAAATGTTCAATGATGTCTCTAGTAACACTTTCTGCCTGAAAAGTCTGCTTTCTCTGAAATTGTTATGGATACAACAGGAGTCTTTGAATGCTTAATTCTAGTATATTTTTTCTACCCTTTTATTCTGAAAAGATTATGTCATTAATTTGAAAGTATACCCACTGTCAAGAGAATAAGCTTGAACCTGGTTCTTACATCAAGTGGACAGTTATTGCCTTTTGATTTGAGTGTTTAATAAATTCATAATATAGTTAGATTTATGTGTTTTGCTATGAGTTTTATACATTTTTCATGTCTTTCTGTTCCTCTAATCCTCTATCACTACAATCATTTGAGTTAAATAGGTATGTTCCAGTGCCACTTGGTTCCCCTGTTCCAGAGCTTACCAGCTGAGGTCTCAGAGCTTGCAGGTGGCCCTTCCCTCTCTAGCAAGAGCTAGCACGTGCCCTGTGCTGGTAGATGCTACAGAGTCTGCTCCCCCACAAAGCAACAGATGCCTCTCCCAGGGAAAACCCTCATCTCTTCTCCATAAATGCACTGGGGATTTGCTGAGCCTGATAAGAGGAAAAAGAAATGATACACTAAGGGAGTTGCAATAAATAGCTAGCCTGTCCTGGCAGGAGCAGGACAATGTCCCTGGGACAGGATTTTGAGGGTGCTGGATCAAGGGGACTGGAATATAAGATCA
Source organism: Bos taurus (assembly GCF_002263795.3). Classification (NCBI taxonomy): domain Eukaryota; kingdom Metazoa; phylum Chordata; class Mammalia; order Artiodactyla; family Bovidae; genus Bos; species Bos taurus. The sequence goes on from NW_020190445.1 coordinate 6,345, forward strand.
GATAAGCAAGTTTTACTGAGTGGAGATGCTCTATCATGCCATGGGATTTAACACACTGGCAAGGAGTCCAGGAGATGGAAGAAATTCACTGCCAGACTGGTCCTTTGAAGCTTTGAGAAAGTGATGGCCCATACAGAGAGAAGTGGAAATGCCGCCTTGGACTGGCAGATGGCAGAGGACGGAACAAAAAGGTTGAGTGATGCAGACATGCTAGAATGGATAGGAAAGGTGAGGCCAGTCACGTGGCCTGATGGTTATGTCCCACTGTAGGGCTGAGAGGGCTCATCACTCACCAAAGCCATCAGGAGCGTTCTAGTGAGAGGGGCCCCAGCATCACTAAGAAGCTTGGTGGTTGTGCCCTTCTGCAGGCCAGTGCTGATGATGGAAGAAAAGTGGTCCCGCCCTGGGCTCATTACCACCCACGGGAACCAAGGAACTCTGATGTAATAGAGGGCAGCTCTTAATCAAGACATGCCAGCGGAACACATTTCCAGTAATGACCAGCAAGGTCAGAGGGGCAGTCAAGGGTGCCTGCTTGACAGGGATAAAGCTCAGAAGATGGCTCAGACAGCATGGCTCCCTATGGGTAACTACAGCCAGATACAGGCAAGAATGCAAGAGAAGGAGGGCAGTTGTCCCACTAAAAAGCCACAATCTCTTGCTCAGTTCCTGGTCCTGAGCCAACTTAGAGACTGGCCCCACTGAAGAGGTGGATGAGTCCTGAGGAGGAAGGATCCAGAAACAAGGCAGTGGGTTACATCCTTTCCTAAAGAGAACGACTGCCATTTCTCAGGTGACAGTACACTGAGGCTGGAAAAATATCCAAACATTTCTACTACTACTGAACACAGGATATGAGCTGACATTGATCCCAGAGGCCCCAAGTGTCACGATGGCACCCCGTTAGAATGTGGCTTATGAGGTTCTGGCATTAAAAGGAATTGGGAAATAGAGACCAGATCACAGTGAGCTGACTGGGTCCCTGACACAGTGGTCATTTCTCCAGTGCCCAAGGCAATAATTCTAAGTGATATACTTGGCAGTTGGACCAATGAGCCTCACATTGGATCACTGGTTTGTGGGGTACGAGCTATCAGCTTATGAAGGCCAAGAGGAACCTCTGACACTGGCTCCCACCCCAGGACAAGAGAGCAAGTCAAAACCAGTATCGGATCCTGGTGAGGATAGAGGGGTAAATTAGAGACCAGGGACATCATTGGAGATGTACGGGATGCAGGGAAAGAGGAGGTAGGAGAGCCACAGGGATGAAGAGGGTGGAGGTGGTGAGAAGAAATTTTAGCATTCTCTCTATGGGAGAGGGAGGAAGGGAATGGAAATGGTGAGAGGGATGACAGAGGCTTCCACTGGATCCACCAGTAATGTTTCCTAGGGAACTGGTGGATGCAGGAGATTTTGCTTTCTGCTTCCTTATCCATTTCAGCATGTCTGAAACAGCACACCATGACCTTAAAAGTCGCTGGGAGAAGTGGGAGAGGGCAGTATCCACACACAGGCAGGAACCATGGCGGGGGGGGTGGGGCACGCTTGAGGAGGAGGATTGAAGATTTACAATTTGCCCAATCTCCTCTGCTCTGTAACCTTCTCCAGCAGGGCCAGCTTCTCAGGTGCAGACCCAGAGAAATTGGGCATTTGACTTAAACAGAAAAGAGGGGTTCAGGCACCCCAGGCTTCTCCAGGAGGTTAGCTAGAGAGGGATGCAGGAGGGAGAGGTGACTGAAGACAGAGGAGTATGAATGGGAAAGAGAGGGAGGAAGGTAGGAGGAAATGGAGGGCTGGTTGTTGGAGTAGGGGTTGGGTGGCAGACAACGGAAAAATTCTAACACTCCAGGGCCTAAATTCTAACACTCCTTGGCTTTTCCAAAGGAAAGACCAGTTCCCAGACATGAGGGAAGCTAGGAATCTCCAGTTTCAGGAAAATCTGAGAGACACCTGGTAATCCACACCCACTGCTACCGGCACTGGTAGGCCTTGGTTGTGCTTCCTTCTGGACATTGAAAACATACCCGTACATACACTTATATGAATTCTCAAATGTTAGATACAGTTGACTGTGTGTGTGTGTTTCAAGTTACCAGTGTGAATCCAACTCCATAATTCAGTGACTTGCAGCATGCAGTCAGGAGGATGCTTTTGAAATCTGTGCATGGGGCCTGATGTGTTCCTTTGGACTGCCAGGTTTTGATCCGCTGGATGTGACTCCACGTTGCATTCATCCATCTCCATATTGATGGGAATTTGGAGTCTTCCCAGTTTTTCCCATCACAAACATCTTTGTGCATGTGTTCTTGTGCACTACAGGTAATAGCCATGTCCCTAGAAGATGCACCAGGCAGCAGACTTGCTTGAACATAGAGGAACTAGCATTTCATTTTTACTTTCATTTTTAAGGTCTTTGGCTCAAAGCAAGGACTCTGGAACCAGACTGCCTGGTTTCAATCCTGCCATTGATCCAGATGAGCCAAATGACCTTGGGCCAGTAGCTAAACCTCTTGTACCTGTTTCCTGTAAGAAGCCAGTAATAGTGGGTACTTAAGTCCTAGGATTGGTGCAAAGATGCATTACTATTTAGCTACAGTGCTTAAAGTAGAAGCACTGTAGAAGAGTAGAAGCACTTTTAAAAGAGTGCCAGGAACAGAGTCCATGCTGTATACTGTTGCTTTTCCTGGATTCTGCCAAATTATCCACCCAAATAGCTCTTTTCAACACCACAGTAGGGGTTGACTCCTAACCTCTCCCACCTCTGAATGGTTAACCTCTTTGAAGATCACAAACCTAGAGTGTGAAAACCGATTTGTGGTTTTAGTTTGCACCTCCAGGAGTATCAGTGGTGAGCATCTTTTGCAGTGTGTACTGGCCACTGGAATTCCCTCTTCTTTAAATTGCTTCGGAGTGGAGGAGGAGCTGAGGGAGTGGGGCCAAGCCCAGCCTATCCCCAGATCCACCTGCAAATAATGTTTGCTGAGAACACAGGCCCGGGACGATCTGATCACCTATCTAATAGAGCAGTTGAATCAGACTGTTTAAGCAGTAAATAGGACACTCTTTGCTCTCTGGCCGTTTATGGAGAAAGTACGCCTACCACTGATCACTGCCTGTGGGATTCTTTTGCCCGTTCTCCCATTGGGTCGTAAGGCTCACGGTGGAAGGGAGGATGGCAAATGCTTTCAGCATGTGCTAGGCGCCTAGCGCCTCCATCCTGACGTTTCATCCTCGCCTCCCAGGAGACCAGCACCCTCAGTACCCTCCTGCCTCCCGCTCCACCCACTTTTGTACACAGTCAGGGCTCAGGGTTGTGACTCTAGCCGGAAAGGGGAGGTGGGACAGGAGGAGGTGGGACGAGAGGCTTGACAGAGGTACACCCGCAGCATGACCTTCACCCGCCAACTCGCCAACTGCCGGCATGGCTTTTGGGCTTGGCAACAAACCAGAGGAGGCCCTTGACCCCATTGGTTATGCCTCGAGGGGGCAGGCCAACAAGGCGCGTGCTGGTTGGTGGGAACCAGACCAGTGAGGAGGCAGTGGCACAGCCGTCCCAGGCACGCTGAAAGCCTCGCGTCATTTGCAGCGACCTCCTGCGTGCAGTGCCTGTGGTGCTTGATGGCGTGCCCCAGACGCTGCCCACTTCACCTGCCCTGACTGCCGCCACCAGCACCACCACTGCCACCGTGACCTGGGTGATAAATCGTCCCCGCCCCAGTTCCGGGGGCCACCCAGATCGTGACATGAGCTCCCGGGATGATGAGGTGTCTGTTTGGGGAGCAGGTTTTGGCCCACTGGGCGGGGAGCAGACCAGCGTCCATTAGGCCGGTTCCGCAGCCCCACGGGGATCCAGACCGGGCCCCAAGCCGGGGGCACCGCGAAGCGGCGAGGGTGAGGGCGGAGGTGGCTTCCCAGACCCTGAGGGCTTCGAGTCAGAGCAGGAGGTGCTGGAAGCCGGAGGGCTGGTGTTGTGGGGCCGCGAAGGCTGGCCTGGCTCCCCGGCTGACGACAAGGGGGACGCCCTGGAGCTGGCTGACGAGACGGTGGCGGCCATCCTGCAGCAGCTGAGCGACCTGGACGTGCTGGGCGTCGTCAGATACCCATCCCCGGAGAGCTACGCAGTTGGTGAAGTGTCTGCCTGTGGGCTGACCTCGAGGCGGGTCCCGGCGGTAGAGGCGCGGCCGCCCAGAGTAGTGGGGAAGTGGTGCCGGTTGTGGCCTGCCCTCTCCAGGTCGGTGGGCCCAAGGTGGGCCGGGCCTGGGGGAACCCTAAGAGAGGCACTAAGAGTAGGTTGAACGTGGCTGTGGATCACCAGTGGCCTCCCGCGGAAGGCTCGGCTGGGCTGCTGTCTGACCTCGAGTCCTTTGATGAGTTCAGCGAGATAGAGCTAATGAGGGTGAGCAGGTATCCCAAAGAAGGAGGCCAGGCCAAGCTCAACAGCCCCGAGGATCCCGGGGACACACCCAGACACTCGAATGTCCAAGGCAGGGAGAATCTCCTTAACGTGCCAGGCACTCTCCTATGCTCGGCTCTGCGAGGACTCACTTCGGTTGTGGAAAGGAAGGGCAAGCAGGGGCCCAGGAGAAGAAAGAAATCCCTCGGGGGAGCCTCCAAACTTGCCCTGGGGGAACCTTCCCTTCCTGGGGGCAGGGAATCTCGGCCACTCCCCTGGAACCAGCCACCTTCCCCCAAGTCTTTGGCATCCTGCTGCTTGGGAGGTCCAAGAGGTATACCTTGGTCCCTTCGGGAACCAAAGAGTCCAAGCACGCGGGCGCTGGGAAGAAATCCTTGGTTCGGGCAGGTGGGGCAGGTGGTGTCTGTGCTGGCGATGGCGGGAGAAGACAACGACCCAAATAGAGACCCAGTCCCAAAGGGCCAAGTGAGTAGGCCAGGCCCCTCCTCTCTCCCCACTATTTCCCCTCCCACCCTCCCCAGGACACACGTCTTCACCTGTGCTTCCTCTGTCCATCCCTCAGGGGTCGCCATTGGGTGCCCTTCCGTCAGTGGGTCATTAGGATGCCAGATTGGGGTCCTTTTACTAGGGACAAACGTTAAGGTAGCTCTTCGGGTGTGCTGGGTTTGGTTCTCCACCCTTGGCCTATTTCCAGCCTCCTCCACGAGGCTGGGGCTGGAGTGGAAAGGAGGGCTGGTAGCCGAATTGGGTCAAGGGGACCCATTAAAAGCTTCACAGAGCTTCGGTGTTTAGACACAGCACTTTCCTGAATCCTACTTCCTAGCTGTTCCCCAAACCTTTGCAGGGGCGCTGGCTTTCTCAGTGCCACACTGTTGTCCCCAGCTCAGCTCTGCCTGCTGGCCTGGGGCTGACTGACAGAGAATGTGCTAAAGAGATCAGCCTTTCAATTCTCTTCCCAAGCCCGTGCCTCAGCCTGGTCCCACATCACATGTGCATGCACACACGCACGCACACACACACACACACACACAGACATACAAATGCACTGGTACACACACACACACACATACACACACACACATCCTTAGTCCAGATCGGTGAGAAACCTTTGTTTTAGCTGCCCACTCACAGGCCATGGCCATCTTGTCCATGGGTGCATCATGGAGAACCTAGCCGTGGTGACCTCAACATCAGAGGCCCACAGGATCCAGGAAACTCAGAGCCCATGGCCCTGAACTGAGGAGAAGTCATGCCCAGAGGGCCTGAACCCTCAGGTGAGTGTCCTGGGTTTTGATATGGGGGCAGGGGACCAGGGGTGAGGGCAGAAACCTCTTCTCTCTGTCTCTCTCTCTCTCTCTCTGCTGGGGGCTCAGCCTTGCTCCCAGGCAGCTTCTCCCATGGGAAACAGGGTGTCAACAGGCCTGGCCCTGGCCCTATCATCCTCTGTATGGGGTTTGTTTGGTGACTGGTGGCATTGCCCCAACAGCTAGTCTGGGTATAGACCTGCAGGTTAATAGCTTTTTGTGTGAAATGCTGTTTGCCCACATTGCTCTGCCAGGTGCTGGCTGTGGCTACAGCTCTGGGAAGCTTGAACCCAGAACCATGGGATTTTCAAACCACAGTGGTGAAAATACTGCCCCTGGGGAACAGGGGAGTCAGGCCCAGAGAGAAGGTTTCTGCTGCCGGGCAGAGCAGGGGAGGCCTGTTGCCAGCAGAGAGGGGTGCTGCCTCACCTTGCGTTAGACCTTGCTTGGCCCTTTCCACCTCACTGGGAGCCTGGGAAGCTGGATTGTGTGCCCATTCCCCCTCAGGTGACCAGGAACCAACTGACCATTCCCCGAGACTGGAAAAGAAGCAGCAGCCACCCGGAAGGCAGGGCTGTCTTCGGGTAATGCTTCCTCTGGCTCCTGGAAATGCACACCCAAACCCCATGGTGGGATCTGGGTCCAAGTTCAACGGACATGTGTGGGCCCCCCTCCCTCATCCCCATCCCACACCCCAGGGAGGGAGCCCACCTCCTTTCCACTGAGGAAAGTCTTTCCCTTGACAGTCTGGACACCTGGCTTTGGGATGGAGGGCCCGGGGGAGAGGAGAGGAGGAGGAGAGGGAGGCGGGTGTATACTAACCTTTTCTCTTCCTCCTGTGTCTGCTGGCCTAGTGTCTGGTGCTACAGAAAGAAATAGACGACCTTAAGGAGCAACTTGGTATGAGGAACCAGGGACAGAGAGCAGCGGGTTCTTAGTGCAGAAGCTGGGTGGGCTGCAAGTGCAGGGGGCCTCGCAGGGATCAGCATTCCTGTGGGGAGGAGAACCTAGCAAGCCTGATCCTGGAGCCTGCGGTGCATGTTCAGCTGGGCGTGTGGACAAGTAGCAAAGTACTGTGTGGGCTCCGAGCACACTCTGCCAGCCAGGCGAGTCCTAGAGAGTTCCTTCTGATTGGGCTTGTAGAGATGCCTTGTTGATCCTTCCCTTTAACTGATTCTTGGTGTGGCCTCTAAGGTTCTTGTTGGATTGTTTGTTTGCATGGTTTGGGTGTGGCCCCAAGCTTGAGAGCTGCTGGCACATTTTGTTTCCTTTTAGGAAAGGGCTCCACATTTAATTCAGGTGGTGGGGAGTGATCAGGCCCAGAGCTCTTTGCATCAGAGCTAGGAGGGGAGTGGGTTTCAGGTTTCAGGGCCAGGAGGTTCCCCACGGGGACAGGGGGACAGGCTTCTATATCCCCTCTGTCTGGTGCGCCTGCTTATGCCTCTCCCTGTTGCAGCCTCCATGCAGCACCTGGCTGACAAGTTCCAGGTCCTTTGAAGTGAGTGTTACACACACCATACCCCTTCCCACAGTCCTGGCTGTTGAGCAGGGCTGTGGGCTGGCCCTGGCTTGAGTCTGTTCCCTGACTGCTGTTTCACAGGTTGAGCCCAGCATCTTCCTGCAAGAGGAGCAGCTGTTACTTTGGGGCCGGCGAGCTGTGGCCAAGCTTGTTCCCTCCTGTTCTGCGTCCACCAGGGCATCCTCTCCCCCTTGCTTTGCCCCCTCTCTGCCCCAGTTTCACAGCAGTTTTTGATTAAAGGACTTCTCGTGTTCTGTCCTCTCTCTGGGGGGTAGGGGTTTGGGGGAGTGGGGCGAGGCCTGGGGAGCTGATGTGGGGAGCTGCCCCACATCAGAGCCTGTTCAAGAACAGTACCTCTGCCATCCTGTGGTGGGGACTCTGGGTCAGCCTCTGCTACCATCCAGGCCATCAGGCCAGTGGAGCACCCCAAGTCTGTGTTCTGTATGGGCTCTGTCTGGCCACGTTGCCACATCCCCCCTTTCCCCTGAAGGTCCTCTTAGAGTTCTCTAAACACCCTCCTCTGGGATTTGGCGGTTCCCATTCACCACTGCCATTCTGCCTCCCCATCAGAAGGAACTCATGACCACTTCACAGAGCTCCGATCCATCCCCTTTCTCTCACTGTTCTCATTGTCCTGCTTGCCCTGACCACTCGGCTTTCCTATCAGAGCACCCTGGATCCCTCCCCTGACTTGCCATTAGTGACCTTGCCTGCACGTGTACTTCAGCAGGTGGAAACAGGCACAGGTGTGCTCATCTTCCCCCTTCCCGGGCCCTGCCCTCTCAATGGAGTCCCTACCCCACCCCCATTCCCCAGTACCACCTTCATGCAGGAATCTGCACACTGTCCTCCTCTCCTCTTTAGCCCTCACCCCTGAGGCTCAGGCACCAATACTTTCGCTTTTCCTTCCTTGGGTTCAGCAAAGGGCTTGAGGATAGAGCCTGGACCCAGTGAGCTGGGGAGCAAGAGGGATGGTACAGGGAACACAGGAGGGAAGTTCAGGGTAGTCGCTGAGATGGAGGTCAGGAGAGGCGTCTGGTGCCAAACTGGTGCAGAGTGCACCCTGGCAGCTAGAGGTGGATGGTCCAGTCCTTGGAGCTTTCACATCCTCTCTGCTGTAGCCGTCTTGCCAGCCTACTCTCCTCCAGCCTGGTTGTCTCTCTACCCTTGAGTGGAAATGGGCCCATCAGGCTCTATGGCAAGTGAGGTTGGTAGGTCTGTGTTCTTACAAGGTCTCCATCAAATACTGTTCCACCAGTCCCGTGACACAGATTTTCTTGCAAAATTATACTTCCCGGAGTGTCCCAGCTCAGTCTCCCAGACTACTTGTTAGGGCACACATGATTGAGTCTGAAATTCATGTTCAGTTTCTGCCTCACTGGGATTTGGGGAGCACTTCCTTCTCTCAGCCAGGACCCCAGGGCTGTGCCAGCCTGAGACTCAGAGGGAAACATTTGGTTTAAGTGAAGTGAGGGTAAGTTCTGCCTGACTCCCTAAAGGCCAGTGTTTTATTACACAATAAGTGGTATGATGGTAGGTAGCACATTCAAAGTTGGTGCCTGGGCATCTGTGTGTGTGAATAAGTCATCAGGGATAATAATGCCTCTTGAAGCAGAAAGATGTGATTTGAAGAGTAATGGAAGTAGAGACCAGTCCAGATGCTGTAAGGCATTGAGCTGAAGCAAGGGTTGGATCTCTTTTATTCAAGGGGTGTCGTCACATTCCCCAAACATAGGAGGGGGTGGTGCATGAGTCACCAAACCACAGGACAGGGTGTTGGAACTCCCAAAATGTTGGATTCGCTGGAGGAGCCTCTGGATCCTACCTTACCATTCTATGTTATGAGCCAACTGCTGAGCGTGTGGATGAATGAAAATGGGAAGGGTGGCTCCGGAGAGTACCAGAAACATGAATGCTCATCTTAGACACAGGAGACCACCGAAAATAAGTTACTTGTGGGGAGTTAGGGGTGACTGCAGCTGAACAATGGGGAGCACTTGGGTCCACCCTTCCCTCATATTCTCACCTTGATTTCCTTCCGGGGCTCATGGCATGACGTCAGGTGGACAGAGCACAAGGGTTGGGATAGTCACAGACCTCAGGGTCAGAAAAGAACATTCATGGGACTTAATCCTCCCATACAGACCCCTCCCTGGAGCAGGTGGGCTTGATCACTTAGTTTACAGCTGATCCAGTGGTTATTGCCTGGTGGTATAGCACATCTCGCTGTTGTCCGAGTGAGCAAATTTGGCAGAGACCTTCCAGCTGAGGTTTCTGCCCAATGACACATGTAGGTAAGTTGTACCTGGGAAGAAGTCCAGCACCAGTATTCAGTACCACCCTCAGGCAGAGAGGGGCCTGGGGCTGTGGTTACCAGGGTGAAGAAGTGGAGAAGCTCATGGAAGGGGAGGTGGGAGGGCATGAACACAACCCTTCATTCACTTTTTACCAGGCTCCCTTCCCTCCTCTGAGCACACAGTTCAGACCAACTACCTCACTATAATGTTGCTGGAAACACATACATCACAGGCCGTGGCTCAGCCCCAAGCCATCCACTTCCAGCGGGAAATCTGTGGCAGGGCCTGAGGCATAGGTTAAAGGAAATATATCTGTGCCCCAGAGGGTAGAAGGAAGGCCGAAGCCCAGCCTCATTCAGTGCACCCCTGTCGCCTTTCCCCCTCATGCCCCTTCTCCAGCCTAGGAGACAGTGGCAGCTGCTTTGGAGAGCCCTAGGCCCCATCCTGCCTGGTTCTGCTGCCTGCCCAACTCTAGGGAAGATGCTTCCTCCCCATCACACCCATCCCCACGTCTACCAGCCCCAGCCCCAGGTCTACCGCTCTGTCTGGACTCTTGAGGGAGACTGGCACAAACAAGGTAGAGTAGGTGAGCCCTGAAGAAGGAGCTGCGTGTGGTAGGCACAGTAATCATGCCCAAAGACGAACAAGTCCTAATCCCTGCAGTTGACTTATATGTTCCTTTGCATGATAACAGTGGGTTATGCTTGCAGATGTAATAAAGGCTGCCACTCAGCCGACTTAAGGTGGGGCAACTTTCTCCTGCATTGGTCACGTCTGGCTGGGCACTTTGGGACTGCCAGGTTTTCCACCTTGACTATCCCTGGGTAACTATCCCAGTCCCTGGACTGTCCCAGTGTTTGAATGACTGTGGTGTGCTTGGTGCCCTTGTGCTTGTGCAATATTGAAGGCCTGGTAAGTACTTCTCAGGCGCAGATGGAGAAGAGGCCTGTAGTTTTGAACCTCACTTTTGTTCCAAGCCAATCATTTCTTTCTCCCTAGTCCTCTTGAGGTATCTGCCAGCCTGACTTTTACAATGATGACTCACTTTTAAGAAATGATTTACTGTTGCTTTTTCATAAAATAACCCTTCCAAACATAAAAGACTAACTACATTGAATTAAATATGAATTAAACAAACTATATATATATCCACAAAATCCCATGGATGGAGGAGCCTGGTAAGCTGCAATCCATGGGGTCGCTAAGCATCAGAAAGAACTGAGCGGCTTCACTTTCACTTTTCACTTTCATGCATTGGAGAAGGAAATGGCAACCAACTCCAGTACTCTTGCCTGGAGGATCCCAGGGACGGGGGAGCGTGGTGGGCTGTTGTCTATGGGGTCGCACAGAGTCGGACACGACTGAAGCGACTTAGCAGCAGCAGCAGCAGCATACATATACATGTTGTGGAGAGTGTCAGCCCTCAGAATGACAATTATGAACCAATCATCCCATGTAACTATACTCAGGTAACTATACTCAGATGTACATTGCACATCCAGAAGTCACCTATGTGTTCTTTTCTCTGAGGAACCCCAATGGATAAATCAACATACTGCCTGATTCCATTTACTTCACATTCTTGAGGAGGCCAAACTACAGAGCCAGAAAACAGATTGGGGGTTGCCAGGGTCTTGGGGTTGAGATTATGGGTTAAACTACCAAAGAGCATGAAACAATTTTGTAGCTGATAAAAATATTTTTTATGTAGATTGTAGTGGTGGTTCCATAATAGAATGTTTGTAGGCACTTAGAGTTTGTATGTAAATTAATTTCAATAAACCCATATTATTTAATAAATTGTAGAAAGTACATTATGAGATCACAATCAGAGAAGAAAAAGAAACAAAGGGAATCCAAAATGGAAAAGAAAAATTAAAAGTCACTGTTTGCAGATGACATGTCATTATACATTGGAAGTCCTAAGGATGCCACCTAAAATCTACCAGAATTCATAAATCAATTCAGTAAAGTTGCAGAGTACAAAATTATTATATAGAAATCTGTTACATTTCTATCCTGTTCAAGGAGTCCAATCCCAAAGAAGGGTAATGCCAAAGAATGTTCAAACTACCATACAATTGTGCTCATTTCACACGCTAGTAAGTGAAAGTAAAGTATTAGTTGCTCAGTCGTGTGTGACTCTTGGCAACCCCATGGACTGTAACCCACCAGGCTCCTCTGTTTATGGGTTTCTCCAGGCAAGAACACTAGAGTGAGTAGCCATTCCCCTCCTCCAGGGGATCTTCCTGACCCAGGGCCCAGAACTCAGGTTTCCTACCTTGCTGTCAGATTCTCTATCATCTGAGCCACCAAGGAAGACCCTGGTGCTAGTGAGGTGAAGCTCAATGTCCTTCAAGCTAGGCTTCAGCTGTACATGAACCAAGAACTTCCAGATGTACAAACTGGGTTTAGAAAAGGCAGAGGAACCAGAGATCAGATTGTCAACATTTGTGGGATCACGTAGAAAGCAAGGGAGTTCCAGAAAAACATCTACTTCTTCTTCATTGACTATGCTAAAGCCTTTGACTGTGATCATAATGAACTGTGGAAAATTCTTAAAGAGATGCCACTTTACCTGTCTCCTGAGAAACGTGTATGTGGGTCAAGAAGCAACAGTTAGAACCAAACATGGAATAATGGACTGGTTCAAAATTGGGGAAAGAGTATGTCAAGGCTGTACACTGTCACCCTGATTAAATAATCAGAGTACATCATGCGAAATGCTGGGCTGGATGAATCACAGGCTGAAATCAAGATTGCCAGGAGAAATAGCAGTAATCTCAGATAGGTGGATGATACCACTCCAATGGCAGAAAACACCTCTTGATGAAGGTGATAGAAGAGAGTGAAAAAGTTGGCTTAAAATACTTCAAAAAATGAAGTTCATGGCATCTGGTCCCATCACTTCATGCCAAATTGATGGGGGCAACAATGGGAACAGTGACAGACTTTATTTTCTTGGGCTCCAAAATCACTGCAGATGGTGACTACAGCCATGAAATTAAAAGGCACTTGCTCCTTGGAAGAAAAGCTATGACCAACCTAGACAGCATATTAAAAGGCAGAGACATTACTTTGCCAACAAAGGTCCATCTAGTCAAAGATATTGTTTTCCAGTAGTCAAGTATGGATGTGAGAGTTGGACTATAAAGAAAGCTGAGCCCTGAAGAATTGATGCTTTTGAACTGTGGTGTTGCAGAAGACTCTTGAGAGTCCCTTGGACTGCAAGGAGATCCAACCAGTCCATCCTAAAGGAAATTGGTCCTGAATGTTCATTGGAAGGACTGATGCTGGGGCTGAAATTCCAATAATTTGACCACCTGATGCAAAGAACTGACTCATTGGCAAAGACCCAGATGCTGGGCAAGATTGAAGTCAGGAGGAGAAGGGGATGACAGAGGATGAGATGATTGGATGGCATCACCGACTCGATGATGACATGAGTTTGAGCAAGCTCCAGGAATTGGTGATGGACAGGGAAGCCTGGCGTGCTGTAGTCCATGGGGTTGCAAAGAGTTGGACACGACTGAGAGACTGAACTGAACTTAAAATGCAACATTCCAAAAACGAAGATCATGGCATCTTGTCCCATCACTTCATGGCAAATCAAAGGGGAAAAAGTCAAACCAGTAGCAAATTTTATTTTCTTGGGCTCCAAAATCTCTGTGGACAATGATTGGAGCCATGAAATTAAAAGAGGCTTGCGTCTTGGAAGGAAAGCTCTGACAAACCTAGACAGCCTATTATAAAACACCACTTTGCCGACAAAGGTCTGTATAGGCAAAGCTATGGTTTTTCCAGTAGTCATGTACAGATGTGAGAGTTGGGACATAAAGAAGGCTGAGTGCCGAAGAATTGATGCTTTTGAACTGTGGCACTGGAGAACTTGAGAGTCCCTTGGACGGCAATGAGATTATACCAGTCAAACCTTAAGGAAATCAAGCCTGAATATTCATTGGAAGGACTGATGCTGAAGTTCCAATACTTAGGTCACCTGATGCAAAGAGCAGACTCATTGGAAAAGACCCTGATGCTGAGAAAGACTGAGGCCAAAAGGAGAAGGGAGTGGCAGAGGTAGAGATGGTTAGGTAGCATTACTGACTCAATGGACATGAATAGGAGCAAACTCTGGGAGATTGTGAAGGACAGGGGAGCCTGCATGCTGCAGTCCATGGGGTCACAGTCCACTTAATGACTGAACAGCAACAACAGAAAACATTGTTATACACTAAGAATGAAATACCAGAAAGAGAAATTAGGGAAACAATTGCATTTAGCATTGCATCAAATAGAATAAAATACCAGTATTCTTGCCTGGAGAATCCCATAGGAAGAGGAGCCTGGCGGGCTACAGTCCATACGGTCAAAAAGAGTCAGAGATGACTGAAGCAACTTAGCACAGGAGGCGAAAGACCTGTACTCCAAAAACTGTAAGACTGTTGAAAGAAGTTGAACGTGACACAAGCATATGAAAAGATAAACCATGTCCTTGGATTGGAAGAATCAGTATTGTAAAATGTCCACGGTACCCAAGGCAAGCTACAGATTCAATGCAATCCCTATCAAATTACCAATGGCATTTTCACACAACTGAAACAAATAATTATCAAATTCGTATGGAAACACAAACAACCCTGAATTGTGGAAACAATCTTGAGAAAGAAGAATGTAGTTGTAGGAATTATGTTCCCTGACCTCAGACTGCTACAAAGATACAGTAATCAAAACATCATGGTACTGACACAAAAAGAAACACGTAGATCAATGCTACAGGGTAGAAGGCTCAGGAATAAAGCCATGCACTTAAGGTCAATTACTCTATGACAAATGAGGCAAGAATGTACAATGGAGAAAAGACAGTCTCTTCAGTAAGTGGTGCTGGGAAAACTGGACAGCTACACATAAAATAATAAAACCAGAACATTCTCTAACACCATATAGAAAAATAAACTCAAATGGATTAAAGACCTAAATGTATGGCAGGATATTATAAAACCAATAGAGGAAAACATAGGCAGGACAGTCTTTGATATAAATCACAGCAATACTTTTTGAATCTATCCCCTAGAGTAATGGAAACAATAGCAAAAATTAACAAATGTGACTGAATTAAACTTAAAAGTTTTTGCACATGTACATAGAAAACCCTAAAGACAGTATCAGAAAATTACTACAGATAATCAGTGAATTTAACAAAGTTGCAGGATACAAAATCAATACACAGAAATCACTTGCATTTCTATATAGTAACAATGGAAAATCAGAAAGAGCAATTTGGGAATCAATCCTATTCACCATTGCAACAAAAAGAATTAAATATCTAGGAACAAACTTACCTAAGGAGATGAAAGAACTGTACACAGAAAATTATAAGACACAAATGAAATAAATCAAAGATGACATAAACAGATGGAGAGATATTTCATGTTCCTGGGTAGGAAGAATCAATACTATAAAAATGACTATACTACTAATGCAATCTAAAGATTTAATGCAATCCCTATTAAATTATCATGGAGAAGGCAATGGCACCCCACTCCAGTACTCTTGCCTGGAAAATCCCACGGACAGAGGAGCCTGGTAGGCTGCAGTCCGTGGGGTTGCTAAGAGTCGGGCATGATTTTCACAATTTATATGGAAACACACAAAAGACCCCCAAATAGCCAAAGCAGTCTTAAGAAAGAAGAATGAAACTGGAGGAATCAGGCTTCCTGACTTCAGGTTATACTACAAAGCTACAGTCATCAAGACAGTATAGTACTGGCACAGAAATAGAAATGTAGACCAAGGGACCAAAATAGAAAGCCCAGAAGTAAACCCATGCACCTATGGGTACCTTATTTGTGACAAAGGAGGCAAGAATATACAATGGGGCAAAGACAGCCTCTTCAATAAATGGTGCTGGGAAAACTGGACAGCTACATGTAAAAGAATGAAATTAGAACACTTCCTAACACCACACACAAAGATAAACTCAAAACGGATTAAAGACCTAAATGCAAGATCAGAAACCATAAAACTCTTAGAGGAAAACATAGGCAGAACACTCAATGACATAAATCAAGATCCTCTATGGCCCACCTCCTAGAGTAACAGAAATAAAAATGAAAGTAAACAAGCAGGACCTGATTAAACTTAAAAGCTTTTGCAGAGCAAAGGAAACTCTAAGCAAGGTGAAAAGACAACCCTCAGAATGGGAAAAAATAATAGCAAATGAAACAACTGACAAAGGATTAATTTCCAAAATATACAAGCTGCTCATACAAGTCAATACCAGAAAAACAAACAACCCAATCAAAAAGTGGGGAAAAGACCTTAACAGACATTTCTCCAAAGAAGACATACAGATGGCTAACAAACACATGAAAAGATGCTCAACATCACTCATTATTAGAGAAATGCAAATCAAAACTACAATGAGAAAAAAAAAAAAAAAACTACAATGAGATACCACCTCACACTGGTCAGAATGGCCATCATCAAAAATCTACAAACAATAAATGCTGGAAAGGGTGTGGAGAAAAGGGAATGCTCTTGCAGTGTTGGTGGGAATGTAAATTTATACAGCCACTATGGAAGATAGTATGGAGATTCTTTAAAAAACTAGGAATAAAACCACCATATGGCCCAGCAATCCCACTCCTAGGCATATACCCTGAGGAAACCAAAATTGAAAGAGACACCTGTATCCCATTGTTCATTGCAGCACTATTTACAGTAGCCAGAACATGGAAGCAACCTAGATGTCCATCAACAGATGAATGGATAAAGAAGTTGTGGTATATAAACACAATGGAATATTACTCAGCCATAAAAAGGAGTGCATTTGAGTCAGGTCTAATGAGGTGGATGAACCTAGAACCTATTATACAGAGTGAAGTCAGTCAGAAAGAGAAAGATAAATACCATATTCTAACACATATATAGGAAATCTAGAAAAATGGTACTGAAAAATTTATTTACAGGACAACAATGGAGAAGCAGACATAGAGAATAGACTTATGGACATGGGGAGAGGGGAAGAAAGGGTGAGATGTATGGAAAGAGTAACATGGAAACTTACATCACCATATGTAAAATAGATAGCCAATGGGAATTTTCTGTATGGTTCAGGAAACTCAAACAGGGGCTCTGTATCAACCTGGAGGGGTGGGATGGGAAGGGAGATGGGAGGGAGTTTCAAAAGGGAGGGGATATATGTATACCTATGGCTGATTCATGTTGAGGTTTGACAGAAAATAGCAAAATTCCGCAAAACAATTATCCTTCAATAAAAAATAAATAAATTTTAAAAAAAGTTTTTGCACAGCAAAGGATACCATAAGGAAAACAAAAAGACAACCTATGGACTGGAGAAAATATTTATAAAAAATGGACTGACACAGGGGTTAATTTCCAAAACATGCAAACAGCTCATGCAGCTCAATATCAAAAAACAACAACAAGCAACCCAATCAAAAAGTGGGCTGAAGACCTAAATAGACATTTCTCCAGAGAAGACATACAAATGGCCAACAGGCATATGAAAAGATGCTCTACATTGCTAACTATTAGAGAAATGCAAATCAAGACTATAATGAAGTTTTACCTCACACTTGTCAGAATGGCCATCATCACAAAGTCTACAGATAATAAATGCTGGAAAGGGTGTGTAGAAAAGGGAACAGTTGTTTTGGTGGGAATGTAAATTAGTGCGACCACTATGGAATACAGTATGGAGGTTCCTCAAGCGAAAAATAGAGTTACCATATGATCTAACAATTCCACTGGGGCATATATCCAGAGAAAACTTTAATTTGAAAAGATACATGTACCCCTATGTTCATAGCAGCACTATTTACAATAGCCAAGACATGGAAGTAACCTAAATGTCCATCAACTGAGGAATGAATAAAGAAGATGTGATATAAATATGCATATACATATATACACACATATAGATGCATGTGTATATATTCATACATACACACATGGAATAGAATGGATGTGGTATATATATGTATATACAATGGAATATTAGCCATAAAATAGAATGAAATAATGCCATTTGCATCAACATGGATGGACCTAGAGATTATCATACTAGGAAAAGTAAGTCAGGCAAAGAAGGACAAATACAATATGATATCGCTCATGTGTGGAATCTATTTTAAAAATGATACAAATGAACTTATTTACAAAACAGAAGCAGATATCAAAAACAAACTGATGGTTGCCAAAGGGAAAAGGAAGGAGGGATAAATTAGGAGTTTGGAATGAACAGATAGATACACACTAATATATGTAAAATAAACAACAAGGACCTACTGTATAGCACAGGGAACTATGTTTAATATATTGTGTTAATAGTAAACTATAATGGGAAAGAATTGGAAAAGAATATATATATATATACATATATATATACATGAATCACTTTGCTGTACACCTGAAACTAACACAGCATTGTAAATCATCTCTACTTCAGTTTTTAAAAGTACATTACAGATGGATATTGTTACTTATGTTATTGTTACAAATGGAAGTTGGTAAAGAATATGCCTGCAATGCAGGAGACCCGGTTCGATCCCTGGGTCCAGAAGATCCCATGGAGAAGGATATGGCAACCCACTCTAGTACGTTTGCCTGGGAAATCCCATGGACAGAGAAGCCTGGCAGACCACAGTCTATGGGGTCGCAAGAGTTGGACATGACTGAACAACTGAACCACCACCACCACCACTGTTACTTACTGTTTATTTTTAAACGTGAGAATCATAATTTTCTCTTATAATCTGTTAACAGGTAAAGCTATATCGCCTTATTCTCTGAAATTAATTAAATCAAGTTTGTATTCCTGGGATGAATCTAGTCATGGTATGTTTTGTATTTTCTTTTTATATCCTGAAAGATTCACAGGCCGTGAGCCTGTGGTTGACCTGTGGTTTTTCTTTCTCAAACTGTCGACAGGATTTAGTTATCAAGGTTATTCCCTCCTAAGAAATGAGTTGAGGAGTGCCCTGCCTTTTCTATTTTTTCTAAGATTTTGTATCAAACTGAAAATATGCTTAGAATGCTTAACAAAATTCTGTGGTGAAGCCTAGAGTACTTTTTTTGAAAAGCATTTTGACTACTAGTATATTTCTTTACAATTATTATGAAACAATTCCGGTTGGCTATTCCTTCCTGAGTCATTTTTGGCAAGTTATGTTTTTGTAAAAATGGGTGACCTTTTTCTAAGTTTTCAAATTGATTATATTAAAATGGTCTATAATATCCTGTTTTTCCCTTATTTTTTAAATTTATTTTTCTTTTGAACTTTTGTTGATGTATGGCAAAATCAATACAATATTGTAAAGTAAAAAAAAGTGAATAAATAAAAAAAAAGAAAGAAAAAAAATTTTGTATTGGGATATAGCCGATGAACATGTTGTGATGGTTTCAGGTGAACAGTGAAGGGACTCAGCCATTCATATACATGTATCCATCCTCCCCCAAACTCCCCTCCCATTCAGGCTGCCACATAACATTGAACAGAGTTCCATGTGCTATACAATATGTCCTTGTTGGTTATCCATTTTAAATATAGCAGTGTGTACACAACAAACTCCCTAACTATCCCTTCCCCTTGGCAACCATAAGTTCATTTTATGTCTGCGAGTCTCTTTCTGTTTTGTAAGTAAGTTCATTTGTATCGTTACTTTTTACATTCCACATATAAGAGATGTCATACAATATTTTTCCTTCCTTGACTTAAAAGTCTGTCCTACAGATATTTATACAAGAAAATTTCAAGCAATATCCATTCATCCTTCAGTTGAACTTACCCATTGTAGCTTTTGACATATTTCCTTTCCCTGTATCTGTGTGTTTTTAATTATTGTGTTGAATCATTTGAGGTATTTGAAGATATTATAGTACATTGTCCCTAAATATCATGATCTTTCTCTTGGGGAAAAAAACGGATTGCTACAACATCTTTTTTTTCTTTTTTAATTAATTTATTTTTAAATTGAAAGATAATTGCTTTACAGAATTTTGTTTTTTTCTGTCAAACCTTGACATGAATCGGCCATAGGTATACATATGCCCCCTCCCTCTTGAACCTCCCTCTCACTCCCTCCCCATCCCACCCCTCTAGGTTGATACAGAGCCCCTGTTTGAGTTCCCTGAAACATACAGCAAATTCCCATTGGCCATCTATTTTACATATGGTAATGTAAGCTTCCATATTACTCTCTCCATGCATCTCACCCTCTCCTCCCCTCTCCCCATGTCCATAAGTCTGTTCTCTATGTCTGTTTCTCTACTGCTGCCCTGCAAATAAATTCATTGGTACCATCTTTCTAGATTCCATATATATGCATTAGTGTATATGATATTTATCTTTCTCTTTCTGACTTACTTCTCTCTGTATAATAGGCTCTAGGTTCATCCACCTCATTAGAACTGATTCAAATACATTCCTTTTTATGGCTGAGTAATATCCCATTGTGTATATGTACCATGGCTTCTTTACCCATTTGTCTGCTGATGGACACCTAGGTTGCTTCCATGTCCTAGCTATTGTAAACAGTGCCGCAATGAACATTGGGGTACATGTGTCTTTTTAAATTTTGGTTTCCTTGGGGTATATGCCTAGGAGTGGGATTGCTGGGTCATATGGTAGTTTTATTCCCAGTTTTTTAAGGAATCTCCATACCATCTTCCATAGTGGCTGTGTCAATTTACATTCCCACCAACACTGCAAGAGGCTTCCCTTTTCTCCAAACCCTCTCCAGCATTTATTGTTTGTAGACTTTTTGATGATGGCCATTCTGACCAGTGTGAGGTGATATCTCATTGTAGTTTTGATTTGCATTTCTCTTATAATGAGTGATGTTGAGCATCTTTTCATGTGTTTGTTAGCCATCTGTATGTTTTCTTTGGAGAAATGTCTGTTTAGGTCTTTTCCCCACTTTTTGATTGGGTTCTTTGTTTATCTTGTATTGACTTGTATGAGCAGCTTGTGTATTTTGGAAATTAATCCTTTGTCAGTTTTTTCATCTGCTATTATTTTCTCCCATTCCGAAGGTTGTCTTTTCACCTTGCTTAGAGTTTCCTTTGCTGTGCAAAAGCTTTAAGTTTAATTAGGTCCCACTTGTTTACTTCTGTTATTTCCACTCCTCTAGGAGGTGGGTCATAGAGGATCTTGCTTTGATTTATGTCATCAAGTGTTCTGCCTATGTTTTCCTCTAAGAGTTTTATAGTTTCTGACCTTACATTCAGGTCTTTAATCCATTTTGAGTTTATTTTTGTGTATGGTGTTTAGGAGGTGTACTAATTTCATTCTTTTACATAATGATTGCTACAATATCTTAAGCAGTTTTCAAACTTAGCAAATTTAACTTTGAGGCAATATAATTATCTACTGTAGGCATTCATTCAAAATTCATGTGTCCCAAAATTGTTCTTTGTACCTATTTTTTAAATTCTGCTTCCAATCAAAGAACATGCATTGCATTCAGTTTTCGTGTCTCTTTCATTCAGTTCAGTCGCTCAGTCATGTCCGACTCTTTGCGACCCCATGAATAGCAGCACACCAGGCCTCCCTGTCCATCACCAACACCCGGAGTTCACTCAGACTCACATCCATCAAGTCAGTTATGCCATCCAGCCATCTCATCATCTGTCGTTCCCTTCTCCTCCTGCCCCCAGTCCCTCCCAGCATCAGAGTCCTTTCCAATGAGTCAACTCTTCGCATGAGGTGGCCAAAGTACTGGAGTCTCAGCTTTAGCATCATTCCTTCCAAAGAAATCCCAGGGCTGATCTCCTTCAGAATGGACTGGTTGGATCTCCTTGCAGCCCAAGGGACTCTCAAGAGTCTTCTCCAACACCACAGTTCAAAACCATCAATTCTTCAGCGCTCAGCTTTCTTCACAGTCCAACTCTCACATCCATACATGACCACTGGAAAAACCATAGCCTTGACTAGACGGACCTTTGTTGGCAAAGTAATGCCTCCGCTTTTCAATATGCTGTCTAGGTTGGTCATAACTTTTCCTCCAAGGAGTAAGCGTCTTTTAATTTCATGGCTGCAGTCACCATCTGCAGTGATTTTGGAGCCCAAAAAAAAATAAAGTCTGACACTGTTTCCACTGTTTCCCCATCTATTTCCCATGAAGTGATGGGACCAGTTGCCATGATCTTTGTTTTCTGAATGTTGAGTTTTAAGCCAACTTTTTCACTCTCCTCTTTCACCTTCATCAAGAGGCTTTTTAGTTCCTCTTCAGTTTCTGCCATAAGGCTGGTCTCATCTGCATATCTGAGGTTATTGATATTTCTCCTGGCAATCTTGATTCCAGCTTGTGCTTCTTCCAGCCCAGCATTTCTCATGATGTACTCTGCATAGAAGTTAAATAAGCAGGGTGACAATATACAGCCTTGACGTACTCCTTTTCCTATTTGGAACCAGTCTGTTGTTCCATGTCCAGTTCTAACTGTTGCTTCCTGACCTGCATACAAATTTCTCAAGAGGCAGGTCAGGTGGTCCGGTATTCCCATCTCTTTCAGGATTTTCCACAGTTTATTGTGATCCACACAGTCAAAGGCTTTGGCATAGACAACAAAGCAGAAATAGATGTTTTTATGGAACTTTCTTGCTTTTTTGATGATCCAGCTGATGTTGGCAATTTGGTCTCTGGTTCCTCTGCCTTTTCTAAAACCAGCTTGAACATCTGGAAGTTCACAGTTCACGTATTGCTGAAGCCTGGCTTGGAGAATTTTCAGCATTACTTTACTAGCATGTGAGATGAGTGCAATTGTGCGGTAGTTTGAGCATTCTTTGGCATTGCCTTTCTTTGGGATTGGAATGAAAACTGAACTTTTCCAGTCCTGTGGCCACTGCTGAGTTTTCCAAATTTGCTGGCATATTGAGTGCAGCACTTTCACAGCATCATCTTTCAGGATTTGAAATAGCTCAACTGGAATTCCATCACCTCCACTAGCTTTGTTTGTAGTGATGCTTTCTTTAATGTCCTTTAAACTAGAACAATTTCCCAGACTTTTTTTGGTCATGTGTGACATGACTTTTCACTGTTTAGTATGATGCTGATGATGGGCTTGTCATATAAGGCCTTTATTATGTTGAAGTTGTTCCTTCTATACCCAATTTGTTCAGTGTTTTTATCCTGAAATGACGTATTTTGTCAAATACTTTTTCTGTATATATTGAAATGATCATATGATTTTTATTTTTTCTTTTTTAATGTGGTATATCACATTTATTGATTTAAACATGTTGAACCACCCTTGCCTCTCAAGGATAGTTCTCACTTGGTCATGGTATATACTTCTTTTCATGTACTGTTGAGTTTGTCCTGCTATTTTGTTGAGAATTTTAGTGACATCAGTGACATTAGTCTATAGTTTTCTTACAGTGTCTTTCTCTGACCTTGGTATCCAATAACACTGGCCTTGTGAAATGAGTTTGGAAGTATTCCATCTTTTTTAGTTTTTTGGAAGTGTTTGAGAAGGACTGGTATTAATTCTTCCTTAAATGATTGTTAGAATTCACAATTGGAACCATCTGGTCTTGGGCTTTCCTGAGAGTTTTTTTGTCTTCACTGATTCAATCTCCTTACTCACAATCGGTCTGTTTACATTTTCTATTTCTACATGATTCAGTCTTGGTAAATTGCATGTTTCTAGGAATTTATCCATTCCTAGATTTCCAATTTGATGGTGTATGTTTGCTCATATTTGTCTCTCACAATCCTTTGTATTTCTGTGGTGTCATTGTAATGTCTCCTATTTCATTTCTGATTTTATTTGTTTGAACTCTTTTTTTTTTAGTTAATCTAGTAACAAGTTTGTCAATTTTGTTTATCATTTCAAAAAGCCAGCTCTTATTTTCATTGATCTTTTCTATTCATTCTCTGGTCTCCATTTCAATTTTTTTTTCTTCTCTGATCTTTGTTAATTCCTTCTATCTCTAACTTTGCACTTAGATTTTTTTTCTTTTTTCTCTTATTCCACAAGGTTTTTTATTTGATATCTTTCCTGTTTCTTTTTTTTTTAAATTTCATTCATTTATTTATTTTTGGCCAAACTGGGTCTCCGTTGATGTGCAGGCTTTTCTCTAGTTGCGGCAAGTGGGGGCTACTCTCTAGTTGAGGTGTGCGGGCCCCTAATTGCAGTGGCTTCTCTTGTTTGGAGCACAGGCTCTACGTGCGCAGACTCAGTAGCTGCAGCTCCCGGGCTCTAGCGCGCAGGCTCATAGTTGTAGTGCACAGGCTTAGTTGCTCTGCGGCTTGTGGATCCTCCCAGATCAGGGAGTGAACCTGTGTATCCTGCACGGGCAAGCACATTCTTTTCCACTGAGCCACCAGGGAAGCCCTCTTTCTTGTTTCTTAATGTATTCATTTATCACTATAAACTTCTTTCGTAGAACTGCTTTTGTAGTACATTGTGGTTCCGTTTTCATTTGTTTCGAGATATTTTTAAATATACCATTTTACTTCTTCTTTGACACATTAGTTGTTCAGGAGTGTGCTATTTAATATCCAGATATCTGAATTTTCCAGCTTTGTTCCTGTTATTGATTTCTAGTTTCATGCCATTGTAGTCGCAAAAGATACTTGATGTGGTTTCAACCTTCTTAAATTTGCTTAGAGATGTTTCATGAGATATCATATGATCCATCCTGGAAGATGTTCCATTTGAACTTGAGAAGACTGTGTTCTGCGGCTGTGAGATGGAATGTTGTATAAGTCTGCTAAGTCCATCTGGTCTACAGTATGGTTCAAGCCCATTTCCTTTTTCCTTTTGCTGATCTCGTATGGTTAATCTATCCATTGTGAAAGTGGAATACTGAAGTCCCCTACTATTGTTGTGTTGTTACCTATTTAGCCCTTCAGATCTGTTAGTATTTGCTCAATATACTCAGGTGTTCCAATGGTGGGTGGGTATATATTAAGACTCACAATTCTTGTATCATCTCGATGAACTGACACCCTTTATCATTATATAATGACTTTCTTTGCCTCAAATTTGGCTTAAAGCCTATTTGGTCTGATATCGGTATGGCTACTCCTGCTCTCTTTTGTTTCCCACTTTCATGGAATACCTTTCACCATCCCTTCATGTTGAGCATAGGTATGACCTTAAAACTGAAGTGAGTCTCTTGTAGGCAGCAGTGCAGTTGAGCATTTGTTTTGTTTTGTTTTTAATCCATCCATCCACTCTATTCCTTTTGCTGGAGAACTAAATCCAGTTACATTCAGAGTAATTATCGATAGGTAAGTATTTAATAATGCCATCATATTGATTTCTGACTGATTTTTAGTTCCCTAATTCCTTTCTTCCATTTTAGCTGCTTTCCTTTGTAAATTGATTTTCATGGTAAGTTTTGGTTCCCTTCTCTTCATCTTTGTGAATCTAATGTATGCTTTTGCTTTGTCGTTACCATGGAGCTTGCATAAAATATCACACACGTTAAGTTTTTTATATTACCATTTATGTATTTTAAATTGCATACCCATTAAAAAATTGTTGATGCTACAGCAAATTTTTATCTTTTAATCTTGATGCTAGAGTTAAGTAGGTACACCCCCATATTACACTGTTAGATTATTCTGGATCTGAATGTATGCGTCCCTCTACCACTGTGTTGTATGTTTTTGTAATATTAATTGAGTGGAAGGAGTAAGTCCCACGCATGTTCTTTTCTGACCCTGAGGTCTGTGACTGTCCCAACCCTCGTGCTCTGTCCACCTGACCTCATGCTATGAGCCCCGGAAGGAAGTCAATGTGAGAATATGGGGGAAGGGCGGGCCCAAGTGCTCCCCATTGCTCAGGTCCAGTCACCCCTAACTCCCCACAAGTAACCCAGGTTTCGGGGGGGGGGGTCTCCTGTTTCTAAGATGGGAAGCCATGTCCCCAGAGCCACCTTCCCATTTTCACTCATCCACACCCTCAGCAGTTGGCAGACATCACAGAATCACAAGGTAGGATCCAGTGCCTCCTCCAGCGACTCCAACATTTTGAGATGTCCTGTCCTGAGGTTTGGTGAAATGCATCCTCCCCTTCTAAGTTTTGGGAACATGACAACACCCCTTGAATAAAGGAGATCCAACCCTTGCTTTGGCTCACTCAATGCCTTACAGAATCTGGACCAGTCTCTACTTCCATTACTCCCTGATTCACATCTTTCTGCCTCAAGGGGCATTATCCCTGATGACTTTTATTCACACACAGAGATGCCCAGGCACCAACTTGGAATGTGCATCATACCCTCTTTTGTGAAATAAAACCATGGTCTTTCAGGAAGGGAGTCAGGCAGAACCTACCCTCACTTCACTCAAATACAAATGTGTCCCTCTGAGTCGCAGGCTGGCACAGCCCTGGGGTCTTGGCTGAGAGAAGGAAGTCCTCCCCAAACTTCAGGGCGGGGGCAGGGGGGAATTGAACATGGATTTCAAACTTAGTCTTGTGTGCCCTAACAAGTAGTCTGGGAGACTGAGCTGGGACACTCTGGGAAACATCATTTGCAGGAAAATCTATGTCATTGGGGCTGGTGGAACAGTATTTGATGGAGACCCTGTAAGAACACAGACTTACCAACCATACTTGTCATAGAGCCTGATGGGCCTGTTTCCACTCAAGGGCAGAGAGACATCCAGGCTGCAGGAGTGTAGGCTGGTCAGCTGGCTAGGGCAGGGAGGCCATGAAAACTCCAAGGACTGGACCATCCATCTCTAGCTGTCAGGGTGCACTCTGCCCCAGATTGGCACCAGACGCCTCTCCTGACTTCCAGCTCGGCAACTAACCTCAGCTTTTCTCCTGTGCTCCCTGTACCTTTGCTCCTGCTCCCCAGTTCACTGGGTCCAAGATTCATCCTCATGCCCTTTACTGACCCCGAGGAAGGGGAAGCAAAAGTTTTGGTGCCTGAGTCTCGGGGATGAGTGCTAAAGAGGAGAGGGGGAGAGTATGCAGGTTCCTGCTTGCAAGGTGGCACCGGGGGGTGGGGTAGAGACTCCACTGAGAGGGTAGGGCCCGGGAATGGGGAAGATGAGCACACCTGTGCCTGTTACCACCTACTTAAGTAAACATGCAGGCAAGGTCATCGATGGCAAGCCAGGGGAGGGATCGAGGGTGCTCTGACAGGAAAGCAGAGTGGTCAGGGTAAGCAGGACAGTGAGTGCAGTGAGGGAAGGGTGAAAGACTGGAGCTCTGTAAGGGGGTCACGAGTTCCTTCTGACAGGGAGGCAGAATGGCAGCAATGAATGGAAACTGCTAAACCCCAGAGGAGGGTGTTTAGAGAACTAGAAGAGGGCCTTCAGGGAAAAGGGAGGACGTGCCAATGTAGCCAGACAGAGCCCACACAGAACACAGACTGGGGGCGCTCCGCTGGCCTGACGGCCTGGATGGTAGCAGAGGCTGACCCAGAGTCCCCACCACAGATTCCAGAGGTACTGTTCTGGAAAATGCTCTGAGGTGGAACAGCTTCCCACCAGGCCTCGTCCCACTCCCTTAACCCCTACCCCGCAGAGAGAGGGCAGAACACAGAATATGAGAAGTCCTTTAATCAAAAACTGCTGTGGCAAAACCAATACAATATTGTAAAGTAAAATAAATTAATTAATTTTTTAAAAAAACAACTGCTGTGAGACTGGGGCAGAGAGGGGGCAAAACAAGGGGCAGAGGATGCCCTGGTGGAGGCAGAACAAGAGGCAACAAGCTTGGCCACAGCTCGCTGGTCCCGGAGGTAACAGCTGCTCCTCTTGCAGGAAGATACTGGGCTCAACCTGTGAAACAGCAGTCAGGGAAGAGCCTCAAGCCAGGGCCAGCCCACAGCCCTGCTCAACAGCCGACGTTGTGGGAAGGGGTATGGAATGTGTAACACTCACTTCAAAGGATCCGGAACTTCTCAGCCAGGTACTGCATGGAGGCTGCAACAGGGAGAGGCATAAACAGGTGCTCCAGACAGACGGACACAGAAGCCTGTCCCCCTGTCCCCGTGGGGAACCACCTAGCCCTGCAACCTGAAACCCACGTACCCCCAGCCCTGATGCAAAGAAAGAGCTCTGGGCCTGATCGGGCCCCACTACCGGAATTAAATGTGGAGCCATTTCCTAAAAGGAAACAAAATGTGCCAGCAGCTCTCAAGCTTGGGGCCACGCCCAAACCATTCAAAAATTGTCTCGCAAAATATCCAACAAGAACCTTAGAGGCCACACCAGATCAACAAGGCATCTCTACAAGTCCTATCAGAAGGAACTCTCTAGGACTCGAATGGCTGGCAGAGTGTGCACGCAGTCCACACAGTACGTTGTTACTTGTCCACACGCCCCAGGGGCAGGCTTGCTAGGTTCTCCTCCCCACAGGAATGCTGATCCCTGCGAGGTCCCCTGCACTTGCAGCCCACCCCACCCCAAGGGCCCACCCCGCTTCTGCACTGAGAACCCGCTGCTCTCTGTCCCTGGTTCCTCATACCAAGTTGCTCCTTAAGGTCGTCTATTTCTTTCTGTAGCACCAGACACTAGGCCAGCAGACACAGGAGGAAGAGAAATGGTTAGTATACACCCGCCTCCCCTCTCCTCCTCCTCTCCTCTCCCCTGGGCCCTCCATCCCAAAGCCAGGTGTCCAGACTGGCAAGGGAAAGACTTTCCTCAGTGGAAAGGAGGTGGGCTCCCTCCCTGGGGTGTGGGATGGGGATGAGGGAGGGGGGCCCACACATGTCCGTTGAACTTGGACCCAGATCCCACCATGGGGTTTGGGTGTGCATTTCCAGGAGTCAGAAGAAGCATTACCCGAGGACAGCCCTGCCTTCCGGGTGGCTGCTGCTGCCTTTTCAGTCTTGGGTGATGGTCAGCTGGTTTCTGGTCACCTGATAGGGAAAAGACACACAATCCAGCTTCCCAGGCTCCCAGTGAGGTGGAAAGGGCCAAGCAGGGTCTAACGTGAGGTGAGGCAGTACCACCCTCTGCTAGCATCAAGCCTCCCCTGCTCTGCCCGGCAGGCAGCCCAAACCTTCTCTCTGGGCCTGCCCCTCCTATTCCGCAGGGGCAGCCACTTCACCACGATGGTCTCCAAAGACTGTGGTTCTGGGTTCGAGCTTCCCAGAGCGGCAGCCACAGCCAGCACCTGGGAGAGCAATATGGGCAAACAGCACTTCACAGAAAAGGCTATTAGCCTGCAGGTCTACGCCCAGAGTAGCTGTTGGGGCACTGCCACCAATCACCCCTGCCAAACAAATCCCACACAGAAGGTGATGGGGCCAGGGTCAGCCCTGTTGACACCCTGTTTCCCATGGGAGAAGTGGCCTGAGAGCAACACTGAGCCCCCAGAAAAGAGAGAGTGAGTCAGAGACAGAGGTTTCTGCCCTCACCCCTGGTCTCCACCCCCCAAATCAAAACCCAGGACACTCACCTGAGGGGCCAGGCCCTCTGGGCATGACTTCTCCCTTGTTCATGGCCACGGGCTTTGAGTTGCCTGAATCCTGCCCACCTCTGATGCTGAGGTTGGCGGTGCTGGGTTCTCCATGATGCACCCGTGGACAAGATGGCCACGGCCTGTCAGTGGCCAGCTGAAAACAAAGATTTCTCACTGATCTGGAGTAAGGACGTGTGTGTATGTGTGTGTGTGTGTGCACGCGCGGTCACGCACGCGTGCACGTGTGTGTACCAGTGCATTTATGTGTCTATGTCTGTGTGTGAGAGAGCTCGTATGATTCAAGACTGAGCTGAGGCAGGGAATTGGAAAGAGAATTGAAAGGCTGATCTCTTTAGCACATTTTCTGTCAGTCAGCCCCAGGCCAGCAGGCAGAGCTAAGCAGGGGACAACAGTGTGGCACTGAGAAAGCCTGGGGCCCCTGCGAGGAAGGTTTGGGGAACAGCCAGGAAGTAGGATTCAGGAAAGTGATGCGTCTAAACACCGAAGCTCTGTGAAGCTTTTAAGGGGTCCCCTCAAATCAATTCCCTTCCACGCCAGCCCCAGCCTCATGGAGGAGGCTGGAAAGAGGCCAAGGGTGGAGAACCGAGCCCAGCACACCCAAAGTGCTACCTTAACGTTTGTCCCTAGTAAAAGGACCCCAAACTGGCATCCTAATGACCCAGTGACGACCCCTGAGGAATGGAGAGAGGGGAGCACGGGGTGAAGACATCAGTCCTGGGGAGGGTGGGAGGGGAAGAGTGGGGAGAGAGGAGGGGCCTGGCATACTCACTTGGCCCTTTGGGACTGGGTCTCTATTTGGGTCGTTGTCTTCCCCTGACACCGCCGTTGCTGCCACCAACTCCCGGGCCCGCCTAGCCACAGATTTCTTCCCAGCGCCGGTGTGCTTGGACTCTTTGGCTCCCCAAGGGACCAAGGCATACTTCTGGGACCTCCCAAGCAGCGGGATGCCGGAGATTGGGGGGAAGGTGGCCGGATCCAGGGGAGTGGCCGAGATTCCCCGTCCCCAGGAAGGGAAGGTTCTCCCCAGGGCAGGTTTGGAGACGCCCCCAAGGGATTTCTTCTCCTGGACCCTCTTCCTCCTAGGACTGGGCCGCGGCAGCCTGCCTGTAGCGGCAGCTGCAGTAGCTGCTGCTGCTGCTACTCCCGGGAAGCTGGGCAGGCTGCCCCCCTTCCCCCAGAGCACGCTCTGTATTTTCTTAGGGGGTGAGATGTCCTCCTGCTCTGCATCGCCCTGCTTGCCCTGCCTTTCCACAACCGAAATCAATCCTCGCGGAGCCGAGGACAGGCAAGTGCCTGGCACGTTAGGGAGAGTCTCCCTGCCTTGGACATTCGAGTGTCTGGGTGTGTCCCGGGGATCCTTGGGGCTGTTCAGCTTGGCCTGGCCTCCGTCTTTGGGATAAATGCTCACCCTCATAGGCTGTATCTCACTGCACTCATCAGAGGACTCGGAGTCGGAGAACAGCCTGGCTGGGCTTACTGAGGGAGGCCACTGGCGATCCACAGCCACGTTAGTGCTTCTCTTAGGGTTCCCCCAGGCCCGGCCCGCCCTGGGCCTGCCGACCCAGTGAGGGCCGGCCTCAGCCCGTGCCGCTTCCCCACACCTCTGGGCGGCCGCGCCTCGACTGCCGGGACACGCCTCGATGTCCCGCAAGGGAGACACGTCGCCGACCCCGTAGCTCTCTGGGGACATGTGTCTGCGGATGCCCAGCAAGTCCAGGTCGGCCAGCTGCCGCAGGATGGCCGCCACTGACTCGTCAGACAGCTGCACGGCGTACCCTGTGTCGTCCGCCGGGGAGCCAGGTCGACCTTCGCAGCCCAACAGCACCGGCCCTCCCGCTTCCAGCACCTCCCGCTCTGACTCGAAGCCCTCAGGGTCTGGGAAGCCATCCCCGCCCTCACCCTCACCACTTTGCGGTGCCCCGGGCTCGGGGCCGGGGTCGGGGCCGGGTCCCGGCGGGGCTGTGGAGCCGGCCTCAAGGCCGCTGGTCTGCTCCCCGCACTCTGAGCCGAAACCCGGTCCCCAAACAAGCACCTCATCATCTGAGGAGCTCATGTCGCGATCTGGGTGGCCGCCGGACCTGGGGCGGCGACGGTTTATCAACCGGGTCGCGGTGGCGGCGGTGATGGCGGTTGGGGCACCTGAGGCGAGTGGCGTCTGGACGTGCCGTCAAGCACCACAGGCACCGCACGCAAGAGATCGCCGCAAACGACGCGAGGCTTTCAGCGTGCCAGCGCTGCCGCCTCCTCATTGGTCCGGTTCCCGCCAACCAGCACGCGCCTTGTTTGCCCGCCCCCTCGACGTGTAACCAATGGGGTCGAGGGCCTCCTCTGGTTTGTTGCCAAGCCCAAAAGCCATGCCGGCAGGTGGCGAGTTGGCTGATGAAGGTCATGCTGCGAGTGTATCTCTGTCAAGCCTCTCGTCCCACCTCCTCCTGTCCCACCTCCCCTTTCGGTTAGAGTCACAGCCCTGAGTTCTGACTGTGTACGAAGTGGGTGGAGCCGGAGGCTGAGGGCGGGGGGTTGGGGTGGGTACTGAGGGTGCTGGGCGCCTAGCACGTGCTGAAAGCATTTGCCAGCCTTCCTTCCACCACAAGTCTTATGACCCAATGGGAGAATGGGCAGAAGAATCCTGCACTCAGTGATGAGTGGTCGGCGTACTTCTCCCTAAGTGGCCAGAGGACAAAGGGATCGTAATTTTGTTCTGTAACATCTCTGCCTCAACTGCTCCATCAAACGTTCTTGGCAGGCAGATTTGGGGGACAGACTGGGGTTGACCTCACTCCCTCAGCTCTTTCCCCACTCTGAGGCAATTCAAAGAAGAGAGAGTCTCAGTCAGTGTCCAGTTACACCCGCAAAGATGCTCACCCCTGCTGATCCTGCAGATGTAAACTAAAACCACGAATCGGGCTTCACACACTAGGATGACAAGCTTCCAAGTGCTTAACCATTCTGAGAGTGGGAGAGTTTAGGAGCAAACCTCTGTGGTGGTGGTGCAAGAAATCCATTTGGGAGGTAATTTGGCACAATCTATGAAAGGCAACTTACACAGCAGAGACCCCGTGCCCGGCACTCTTCTAAGTGCTGTACGTAAATAGTAATGCTTCCTTGTGACACTCCTAGGACCATAGTACTAATGATTACCAGCCTCTTACAGGTGAGGAAACAGGTACTGAGAGGTTCGGCCACTGGCCCATGGTCATTTGGCCCATGGGAATCAGTGGTAGAATTGAAGCCAAGCAGTCTGACTCCAGAGTCCTTGCTTTGATCCAAAGATCTAAAAAAGCTATTTTTTTCCCCTCTATCAGGAAGTCCACTGCCTGGCACATCTTCTAAAATTGAGGGTTTATTTCTCAGATGTCTGTTTTACTCCACTGGTCTATTTGTTAATATGGCAGTAACACACAGTTTTGATTACTGTAGCTTTGTAATGTTTTGAGATCAAGAAGTGTGAGTTATCTACTTTTTCTTTGTCCAAATTGCTTTGCCTATTAAGGATCTCTTTAGATTCTACTTAAATTTTAGGACAAGTTTTTCTATTTCTGTAAAGCATGCTATTGGGATTTTGATAGGGTTTGCTTTGTTTTTGTTTTTTGTTTTTTTTTCCACTTGGTATTATCTTTAATTAGAAAGACTTTTCCAATCTCATCACATAGAGATCATTTTATCCACTGCTCTGTTTGGCTGCCAATCTCTTATCTCTCTCCTCAGCAATGGTAAGGCGAATACCCTTTCCACGAGGAAGAGAGATCCACGGTTTGTTGCCTTTGCCAATAATGAAAATGTTTGAGAGCCATGTGGCAAAGCTGTTGCCGTTCGCATCTTTCACATGAACTACATCAAAAGAACCTAGATGCCTCTCCCGGTTTGAAATCACACCAATTCTTCCCAGGTTAGCACCTCCAGTCACCATGCACAGGTTACCAGTGTCAAATTTGATGAAATCAATAATCTTGCCAGTCTCCAAGTCAATCTGAATGGTATCATTCACCTTGATCAGGGGATCAGGGTAACGGATGGCACGAGCATCATGGGTTACCAGATGAGGGATTCCTTTTGTCCCCACAAATATCTTTCTTACTTTGCACAATTTATACTTGGCCTCCTGAGGTGTAATACGATGAACAGCAAAGCGACCCTTGGTGTCATAGATCAAACAAAAATTCTCTCCAGTCTTATCAATGCCGATGACATCCATAAAACCAGCAGGGTAGGTTATATCTGTGCGGACTTTGCCATCGATCTTAATAAACGCTGCACGCAAATCTTCTTTACTTCATCTCCAGTTAGGGCATACTTAAGTCTATTCCTTAGGAAAGTGATTAGGGGGAGACACTCCCTTAGCTTGTGGGGGCCGGTAGATGGACGAGGGGCAAACACACCAGTCAGTTTATCCAGCATCCAATGTTTTGGAGCTGCTACGCATTTCAGGGGCTTCTTGGGACCCCGAGCCATGGCTGCGCTAGGCATGAAAAGAGGAGGGTTTGCTTTGGATCTGTAGATCACTCTGGGTAGTGTGTTAGAAGAACAGATCCAGTGGAGTGTGTGTGTGTGTGTGTAAAAGAATTGACTCATTCAATTATAGAAGCTGGTGAGTCCCAAGATCTAGAGGGTGAGTTGGATAGCTGGAGACCCAGAAGAGCCTGTGGTTTAGCTCTAGTCCAGGTTAGAAGGCCTAAGAACCAAACCAGTAGAGCTGATATTTCAGTTTGAGTCTAAAGGCAGGAAAAGAAGCTGATGTCCCAGGTCCAAAGGCTTTCACGCAGGAGGAATTCTCTTACATGAGGAAAGGTTGCCTTTTTGTTTTATTCAGCCTATCAGCTGATTAGGTAAAGCCCACCCACGTTGTCAGGGGGAAATCTGTTTTACCCAGTTGACTGATTTAAATGTTAATCTCATGAAAAAGCACCCTACAGAAACACCCAGAATAATGTTTGACTAAATATCTAGGCACTCTGTGGACCAGTCAAGCTGACACATAAAATTAAGCACCTCAGATAGTATGGGCTGCTTGACAATATTTAGTATTCCAGTCTGTGCAGACAGATGCCTTTCCATTTATTTGTCTTTTTCAGTTTCTTTCAGCAATGTTTTGTAGTTTGCAGTGTACAAGTTTTTTGACTCCTTGCTTGAGTTTATTCCTCAGTATTTTATCCTTTTTTGCTGCTAATGTCAATGGAATTGTTTTCTTAATTTCCTTTTCAAATTGTTCTTTGTTAGTGTATAGTAATACAACTGAATTTTGCTTTTGGATTTTGTGTCCTACAACTTTGTTGAATTTGTTTATTAGTTCTACCAGTTGTGTGCATGTGTGTGTGTGGGCGCATGTAATCTTTTGAGTTTTGCATGTACAAAATCACGCTCTCTTCAATAGAGCTAATTTTACTTCCTTCTGATTTGGATGCCTTTTATTTCTTTTGCTTTCCTAACAGCTCTGGCTATGACTTCCAGTTGTTGAATACTAACATAATGGTGAGAGCAGGCTTCCTTGCCTTGTTCCTTATCTTAGAAGAAGAGATTTCAGTTTTTCACCACTGAGTATGATGTTAGTTGTGGCCTTTATTATGTTGAGGTAATTTCTTTCTACTCCTAGTTCTTTTACTGTTTTATCTCATGGAGTGATGAATTTTTTATGCATCTATAGAGATGTTCATGTGATTTTTGTCCTTCATTCTGTTAATGTGTTTTATTACATTGATTGACTTTTATATGCAACCAAGGGATAAATCCTTTTGACCATGGCACATAGTCCTTCTAATGTGCCATTGAATTGTTTGCTAGTATTTTGTTGAGGATTTTGCATCTGCATTTGTCTGGGAAAGTGGCCTTAGTGTTCTTTTCTTTTGGTGCCTTTGATATCAGGATAATGCTGGCCTCATAAATAGTTTGGAAGTGTTCCCTCTTCTTCAATTTTTTGAAGCATTTGAGAAGATTGGGTGATTAATTCTTTAAATGTTTGGTGGAATTCTCCAGTGAAGCTATCAGTTCCTGATTTGTGTGTGTGGGGGGAGAGGTTTGTCCATTACCAATTCAATCTCCTTATTGGTCTATCGGGTTTTCTGTGTCTCCTTGATTCAGTTCTGGTAGACTGTGTGTTTCTAGGAATTTATTCATTTCTTCTAGGTTGTCCAATTTCTGCCACAATTGTCCATAATATTCTTGTGTAATCCTGTTTGTTA